>NC_012965.1:859332-1159332 GCF_000027005.1 Komagataella phaffii GS115
TNAAAAGGCACCTCAAGTCTTATACAATTTTCAGAAGGCTGATATTTTTTTTTTCATATCCTCCCAACACCACTATCTCGACCAAAACTGAACTCATCAACACCATCAACCTCCCCAACACAACCGTATATGACCCAGAATCAAAATAGATCACAAACGGCCGGTTTGTCGGACGTTTTTCAGAACGATTCTGAGAAGGATCTTTATCTGGAGTCGTATATGTACACTACAGCAGCAGCCCTCGTTGGAAGCATTGATAAAATAGTAACAGTAACACTTAGAGAGGGTCGTGTCTTTATTGGGATTCTTCGAACATTTGACCAGTTTGCCAACTTGGTGCTCCAAGATACCGTTGAGAGAATCTATATCGGTGATGATAAATATGCGGAGGCTCCTCAAGGGGTCTTTTTGATCAGAGGTGAGAACGTATCCTTGGTTGGAGAGATTGACCTTGACCAGCAAGATAAGGATTTAGAGAAGAGATCCCAGATTCCCTTTCCAGAAGCCCAAAGAATTCGCAAGGAGCTGGTTGCTGCTAAACAAGCTAAGACGACCAAAGAACGAGAATTAATGTTGAGTAAAGGGTTTGAACCCCAGAGTTAGAACCCATTTTGTATCAGGTAAATTGCATAGCTCATAATCAGGAAAGGAAAAAGAAGGTTCTGTCACGTGGATAGTCCTGTGATCAGATTGTTCTACGTTAGTTTTTTTTTTTAGTCTGAATCAAAAATTATTCAAACAATATTTCACTTTCGTAAAAGACGAAAATGTCGTTCCTGTATTATAAAGACGTTATAGAGGAAGAGGACTTGGTAATGGCATTTATATCGAGGAATGACATTAAGCCTATGATAGTCAAATCCGGGGAAACCTTAAACACACGTTACGGTGTGTTTCCACATGATTTGATGATTGGAGCCCGTTATGGAGAACAAATAGCCAGCGCTAAGGGATACGGTTTCATTCATTTGCTTCAGCCTACCCCAGAGCTATGGACCCTATCTTTACCCCATAGAACTCAGATTGTATATACCTTTGATAGTTCATATGTTGTGCAGAGGTTACGAGTTCTTCCAGGTAGTCGAGTGATTGAGGCTGGTACGGGATCTGGGTCTTTCAGTCATGCTTTTGCCCGTACGATACACAGCAATGGACGTCTCTTCAGCTATGAGTTTCATAAGCCACGTTATGAAGAGGCCAAGGGGGAGTTTGAATGTCACAAGTTGCCCAATATCACCTTAACTCATCGAGATGTATGCACAGACGGATTCAAAGTTGATGGAGTCAACGTGGATGGTGATGCCGTATTTTTAGATCTCCCAGCTCCTTGGGAAGCAATTGAGCATCTTGATGAAGTAGTGGCAAAGGATCGTCGGGTGTCCATATGCTGTTTCTCCCCGTGTATAGAACAAGTTGTGAAAACGATAGAAGCATTAACGGCGAAAAACTGGAATGGCATTGAAATGGTTGAAGTTTCTGGACGTAAGTGGGAAGCTCATCGTGAGATGGTGAGAGATGTGGATGAAGCGGTCGCTCGTCTGAAAGATATCAAAAAGAGGGCAGTAGCAGGCCTGGAACGCAAGAGAAAATTGAATCAGACCTCTGATGAATTTGAGAATGAGGATATTGACATCCAAACCACTGAAGAAAATGACATTTCTCATAAGGAGCCTGCTGGGAAAGGTGAAACTGATCTTAAACCAAAGTCGGACCAAAATACCAAGGATCGTGGGTATAATCCGTTTGGCAAAGGTATGCGTATACGAGAAGGTGATCCGGCATATAATTGGATCAATGTTACACGTTCAGAACCTGAAGTCAAGTCGCACACATCCTATTTGACATTTGCCTATAGAAATCAATAGATAATTTTAATTCTTATCCCAGGAGAGGTTCTTGATGAAATTGACGACTCTATCTACACCTGCATCTGATTGGGGGCCCAGATCGTGAGTGGCTCCATCAATGATACCTGAATATTGACTCCAATCTGACAAACCATTTCGCTGAACTATTGCCTTCCAACGGTCAACCAGCTTGTTCGAATCAACAGTTTGAGGGACAAACTCGTCACTTCCAGAATAGAGTAATAAAAAGGGAACATTAATTGCTCCTAGGGTATTGCTAAATTCTTCATCTGTAAGATACGATGAGAAGTAGTCATCATCTCCCCTTTGGGCCATCAAAGAAAGCCATCTATAAGCAGTGATAGGCGTATTGAAAGCCAACTCTCGGAACTTTTGGGGGAGCAATTCGTTAGGTCCTTTTGACTCCAAGATTGCTCTGGCTTCTTCATTCAATGCATCCAATTCTTCTACGGGCAATTCATTTGAAAAAGCCTCTCGATCAGATACAGGGGCTTGGAAAATGGCTCCATTGACCCGTAAAGTTGGTTCAGTAGGATTTTGATGGAGCAGATAGTGAATTGTATCTTGACAGCCTGTTGAGTGACCCATTAGGATAATGTTGCGTTTGCCCGCTTTTGTTCGCAAATATTTCACCAACTGAGCAAGCTCCGCAGCATCCTTTTTCAACGATGACGTTCCCCATCCTCTATCACTAGAAGATAGTAGGGCTTGAACAAGTCCGAACCCAAGCGGAGCCAATGCCTTAGCCAGCAATGGAAGGTATCCAACTCCAAGGATACCATTGGTGAGACCACCCACAAACAAAACGATGTCTTTGAACGACGAGTCCACAAACTCAAACGCCTTTGGTGGGATCTGAGTGTGAATAGAATGGACTATTCCGGTAACAGGCTCTGACTTTTGAAGAGTGAATTCGACCATAGCGTGATGGCCTTTAGCAATTATCACATTACGTATTTAACTATCAGGAGTAGTGAAACTCGCGCATAGCACACCAGTGCGTCCCCTATTTTTAGGGCAGGAGGTCCGAGTTAGCGTAGTGATTTATCTCCCATGTTACCCCTCCTCATACCCAGGAGATTGGCCATTCACTCCAAAGGAGTTATTTTTAACAAAAGAGTTCCAATTAATCTTTCCTTTAAGCGGGCCCTTTTTCACTTCAACTCACCACTAATTACATATCCGGTTGTCAGAGCCATTATTACTAGGTCATACTCACAGCATAGAGGAAACAATCCATGGTCCAGTAGATCAACCAAAAAGCTCAACCAATTGGTTCCTGACCCTTTGAAGGTGCTAATTGGTTTAGTTGGAACAGCTTCTTTATTGTTTGTTGTTGCAGCTCCGTTGCTATTTGTTATCTTGCCCCCGATATTGCTAGGAGGCTATTTTACTACAAGATTAAGACTCAGAAGAATTGAGAGTCAAATGCAACAGAGGTGGCAGCGAGCTTTATCGTCGAGTTTGAAATTCACGCCTAGAGATGATCTAACCGTTTCTCAAATTGAACTATCAAGGGCAGTATTGGACCGATTAGTTCTCGCTGTGGATGACAATGAGCAACATCTGAAAGACCTCCTTGGATTGAAGGTAGACCAAGATGGAGTATTGCCCCGTTTAGCCTTGGGAGAAGCGGAAAGAATTGAATACGACTCTAGATATTCCTCTCCAGGTGTTGAGGAGATTTTAATGGTTCTTTTTTTTCCCCTAACAGATGGAAAGCATAGACTGGCGAACGTAGTTGTTTCGTTAGCTGGAAATTCATTGAGTCCTTCTGAATCCAGGAAGATGGTTCTTGAAATTCAAGTTGGAAACTTTGTCAGACCCGTCTTTATCACCAATGATAGACAATTTGAGGACGATCTCGTCATCGACGTAAAAGGAAAGACTACAACACGAGATTAAAAGAGAGAAAAGCTTTGAAAATACTCAACATACTGTTTTTCACCTATCATCAATATCCTCAATGGTTTTATCACAGGATCCACAACAGTCTCCCCTGATGAGATTACTTGATAACCTGTCAATTACGATATAATAGTAAATGTCGATTAATTCATGGGAGTCAAACTCGCAGTAAATTACTAATCGCATTATAACAAAAAACTTATGAAAGTTTATGAAATCAAGAAATAAAATAACATATACATTTCAACACATATTGTGCAGAGACTAGTACTTTCACGCCAGTCTAATTGTCCATTGATGATTGAATATGTATACAAGCAAACTTGAACTGTTCCTTTCAGTTTTTCGTCTGATGAATATGTTTCAATTCTTTATCGTCTTCGGAGTTCTTCGTTCTGATTTTTTGTACTGGAATTGCTCCTGCTCAAGTCTTTTTTGTTTCGACATAACAGTATGGAACATTTGACGTTGATAAAACACCAACACCAACTACTATGACTGTCCCTCCTCCAATACACTTTACCAATTGGTCTGCTAACTTGGCTTCCGCCTCAAAGAAGAACTACATTGAAGCAAGAATCTAGGATCAACTTAGAACACAGAATACATGGTACTTACTTGTTTGCTCGCAATATCTGTTTGACAGAGTCCACAATCGTCTTCTCCAGTGGGATGGGGTCAACTCCCGTTAACCCTACAGTAACACTGTTGTTATACTCGGGTGCCTTGAGAGCTTCCAATCTTGCCGTTTCCTCGGGCTTTCCAACAGCAATCTTGCCCTTTAAGTCAGGAAAATTCTCGTTGATAATGTTCAGGATTCTCTGAGCACTGAACTTGGATTGAACAACAAACAATCTCTTCGAAGCCAGATCAGCATCTAGAAGTGGCAGCACATGGTAGAGAGCAACATCTCTAACATCCACTGATATACTCACGGGATCATCAAACAACTTGTCATCAGATGGATACTTCGTGCGCAACAGAGATCCAACGATCTCAGCTGAGGTGTTCAAAGATTCCTTCTTAGCCGAAGCATCGAATTTCTGAGGACCGAAGACATAAGGAGGGTTTACTGTCGTCAATTTGAAGTTTGGTTTCTCCTTCTCAACGAAGTCCCAGGCAGCTTTCTCAGCCTCCTTCTTGGAAACGATGTAAGCAACAATTTTATCCCCGCCTTTGGTTTGATCCCAAGTATTGTTGTTCCACACCTTTTCAGTGTGGATGAAACTTTTGTCTTCAGCCTTATCAAGGTTCATGATACAAGCAAGAGAAGCGGTCACTACGACGTTCTTGACACTGACATTAGCAAACTTCTTGATAGCACTTAAGATGTTTTTAGTTCCCTCAACGGCGGGCTTTAAATAAACGTCCTCGAGAGCTCTATCATCATTGAGAGCAACTGGAGAAGCAGTATGAAGAACATAGGTAATGTCAGATGTTGACTTCAATACCTCATCAAAAGCGTCTGGAGCACCAATATCTGGAACAAGCACATAGGTCAAAAGGGAGGGATCCCTCTGCAAAGCTGGATTTTCTTCTGTGAATTGCTTATGCAATTGGTCTGCCTGCTCCTGTCTTCTTACAGTTCCAATGACATGAAAGCCATGGGAGAGTAATTCATTAGTGATGTGTTGGGCGATGTAACCAGAAGCACCTGTCAATAAAACCTTTGAAACCATTGTATTTTATGGATCTAGATTTAGATGAATGGTTGAATAAATGACATCGTGCTGCCATTTATAGCTTTCAAGAGTTTGAATGTGCTCTAATGTTGGCAATCTTGATGACAAATAGTCTGTTGTCCCAAATAACTGGTGTCCAGGTTTGATGTGGCGTAATCGTGCACCTTAATAATCAACCTCTTTTTAAAAACAGATTACTTTCAGATTAGGGACTGACGGTACCAATCCAAAATTGGAATTTTTGCAACGGATTTGCTTCGTTTAGTCTTGGGAAAATCAGAAAGGGATGAATATGCTTCAGAATCTCCTCTCCATGTGTCGAAGTGATTTTAATGGTTTTTTCTTTTCATTTCCTTGACAGATAGAAAACATAGACCGGCAAACGTAGTTGTTTCGTTGGTTGGAAATTTATAAGGCCCCTCTGAATCCGGAAAGATGGTTTTTGAAATTTAGTTTGGAAGGTTTATCAGGCCTGTTTTTATCACCAATGTTAGACAGTTTGAAGACGATCCAGTCATTGATGTAAAGGAAAAACTACAACACTAGATTGAAAATAAAAAAGCTTTGAAGAAACGAAGTAGCATATTGTTTTTCAGCTATCACCGTTATGATTTACAGCGCTTACGGTCTTGTCTGATGAGATTGAGATTGATTCGTATTTCAATTATGATGCTATTGAAAGTACTTGGTTACTTTGTGGCAGTCAAACTCGTGTGGATTACTAATGCATCTAAAGGTGGAAGAATAGGAATTAAGCAACACCTCTAACATCAAGAAAAATAACGCACACTCTTCTTCACACAATAGTGAGGAAACAAGTGATTTCATCCTAGTCTAATCGTTCACTGATGATAGGGTATGAGTTTGAAACTAAGTTAAACTGTGCCCAAAAGTTTTCCAACTGCTGTGCTTGATTGGAATTTTCTATCGTCTCCGGAACTCTCTGGTCTGATTTTATGTGCTGGTATTGTTCCCTACTGAAGTCCTTTTGTCCGCAACTCACGGCCTAGAACATTTGAAGTCGATGAATGCCAATTGTTATGGCCCTACGTTCTCCAATATATCCTACCCATTAATCTGCTACCTGAGCTCCCACCTGCTTGAGTTTGAATTCAAGAAGTACCCACACACTTAGAGAGCTTTTTCAAGAACATACTTCTTTCAATGATTGAGCAATATGCTTAAAAAGAGCTACGCTGAAGTAAACATTCGATCAACTTAAAACACTGAAGCTACTATATTTATTTATTGGCCCGCAATATCTGTTTGACAGAGTCCACAATCGTCTTCTCCAGTGGGATGGGGTCAACTCCCGTTAACGCTATACTGAGACTGTTGTTATACTCCGGGCCCTTAATAGCTTCCAATCTTGCCGTTTCCTCGGGCTTTCCAACTGCGATCTTGCCCTTTAATTCAGGAAAATTCTCGTTGATAATGTTCAGGATTCTCTGAGCGCTGAACTTGGATTGAACAACAAACAATCTCTTCGAAGCCAGATCAGCATCTAGAAGTGGCAGCACATGGTAGAGAGCAACATCTCTAACATCCACTGATATACTCACAAGATCATCAAATAACTTCTCATCAGATGGATACTTCGTGCGCAATAGAAGATTAACGATCTCAGCTGAAGCGTTCAAAGATTCCTTCCTGGCAGCAACATCGAATTTCTGAGGACCAAAAACATAAGATGGATTTACTGTTGTCAACTTAAAGTTTGGTGTCTCCTTCTTAACGAAATCCCAGGCAGCTTTTTCAGCCTCTTTTTTAGAAACAACATAACCGAGAAATTCATCCCTGGGTTTGGTGTCATCCCATGTCTTGTTGTTCCACACCTTTTCAGTGTGGATGAAGCTCTTGTCTTCAAACTTATCTGGGTTCATAAGGGCAGCAAAGGAAGAGGTAACTACGACGTTCTTGACACTGTCATTGGCAAACTTTTTGATAGCACTTAAAATGTTTTTGGTACCCTCAACAGCAGGCCTTAAATAAACGTCCTCAAGAGCTCTGTCGTCATTGAAAATGAGTGGGGAAGCTGTGTGAAGGACATAAGTGATGTCGGGGGTCGACTTCAATACCTCATCAAAAGCGTCTGGAGCACCAATATCTGGAACTAGTACGTATGTCAAAAGGGAAGGGTCCTTTTGCAAGGCTGGATTTTCTTCTGAAAATTGCTTATGCAATTGGTCTGCCTGCTCCTGTCTTCTCACAGTTCCAATGACCCTAAAGCCATGGGAAAGTAATTCACTGGTGACGTGCTGGGCGATGTAGCCAGAGGCACCTGTCAATAAAACGTTAGAAACCATGGTGTTTTATGGAGTCAATTGAGATAAAAGGATCAACAAGGGACATCGTGCTGCTTTTATACCTTTCAGGACCTCAATTATGTCTACTGTTGCAAATGTGGATTACAAATGCTCAACTGGGGCGAATGATTTTGCCAAGTCTCTACTCCATAATCGCGAACCTTTTGTAATCATAACCTTCTTTCTCTAGGAGGTGTCTGAAGGAAGGCTGGGGACGGCTACCCATCCAGGACAGGAACTTCTTGCATTGTATTTAGTAAAATTTGAACGAACGAGAGTTCTTTGAGCCCAACTAAGGCTTCAAGCACCCATCACCCACTACGGTCGAAAATTTACCCAAGACAACTCAAAAGAATTGAGAGTCAAAAGCGTCAAAAGTGGCAACATGCATGAGTTTGCAATTCACACCTGGAGATGATCTAACCGTTTCTCAAATTGAGTTATCAAGGGCGGTAGTGGAACAAATCGTATGTCGAATTGAAACACTGAATTTACTATATTTATTTCCTAGCTCGCAATATCTGTTTGACAGAGTCCACAACCGTTTTCTCCAGTGGGATGGGGTCAACTCCAGTTAGGCCTACAGTAACACTGTTGTTATACTCGGGTGCCTTGAGAGCTTCCAATCTTGCCGTTTCCTCGGGCTTTCCAACAGCAATTTTGCCCTTTAATTCAGGAAAATTCTCGTTGATAATGTTCAAGATTCTCTGAGCACTGAACTTGCCTTGAACGACAGCCAATCTCTTCGAAGCCAGATCAGCATTCAGAAGTGGCAGCACATGGTAGAGAGCTACGTCTCTAACATCCACTGATAAAGTAACAACATCATCAAATAACTTGTCATCCGATGGATACTTCGTGCGCAACAGAGATCCAACGATCTCAGCTGAAAAGTTCAAAGATTCCTTCTTGGCAGCAACATCGAATTTCTGAGGGCCAAAGACAAGAGGGGGATGTACTGTTGTCAACTTAAAGTTTGGTTTCTCCCTGTCAACAAAGTCCCAGGCGCCCTTCTCAGCTTCCGTCTTGGAAACAGTGTAAGCAAGCAACTCATCTCTGTTTTTGATTTGATCCCAGGTGTTATTATTCCAAGACTTTTCAGTGTAGATGAAGCTCTTGTCTTCAGCCTTATCTGCGTTCATAAGGGTGACAAAGGAAGAGGTCAACACGACGTTCTTGACACTGTCATTGGCAAGATTCCTAATAGCATTAAAGATGTTTTTAGTACCCTCAACAACAGGCTTAAAAAAAACGTCTTCAAGGGCTCTATCATCATTGGGACCAACTGGACAGGCCGTATGTAGAACGTAGGTAATGTCGGGGGTTGACTTCAATACCTCATCAAATGCGTCTGGAGCACCCATATCTGGAACCAGTACGTATGTCAAAAGGGAAGGGTCCTTTTGCAAAGCCGGAACATCATCTGAAAACTGCTTGTGCAATTGGTCCGCCTGCTCCTGTCTTCTTACGGTTCCAATAACCTTAAAGCCGTGGGAAAGTAATTCACTGGTAATGTGTTGCGCGATGTAGCCAGAAGCACCTGTCAATAAAACCTTTGAAGCCATTCTATTCCGTAGGATTGAATCAAGATGAATGAGGGAGAAACATTGAGCTGCTACTTATACTTCTTAGAAGGTTAAATGTGCTCTAATCTAGGATATGTGGATTACTAATAATCAGCCATCGCAGATTGGTGGCAGGTTGGTGTAATCGTGCACCTTTAGTAATCATCCTGCTTTTAAAACCGAATTACCTTAGACGACTAAAGCCGCCAATTTGAAATAGGATTCTCTGCAATGGCTTTGCTTCCTTTAGTCTTGGGAAATAGAAAGGAATGGGTATGCTTCAGATGCTCCTCTCTATGTGTCGAGGAGATTTCAATGGTTTTTTCTTTCTCTGGCAGATAAAAAGCATAGACGTAATTGTTTCATTAGCTGGGAATTCATCGAGCTGTCATAGAAAACCTAAGCACTCAAAAAACTCTCTTAAAGGCGAACGTTTTTCATTCAATTGCGGGGTATTCGTCGAAAAGGAACTACTATGAAACAGAAATCTATCAGGTAAAAATATCACAGAATATACTCTACTTATTTATTAGCACGCAATATCTGTTTGACAGAGTCCACAACCGTTTTCTCCAGTGGGATGGGGTCAACTCCAGTTAGGCCTACAGTAACACTGTTGTTATACTCCGGGCCCTTAATAGCTTCCACTCTTGCCGTTTCCTCGGGCTTTCCAACTGCGATCTTGCCCTTTAATTCAGGAAAATTCTCGTTGATAATGTTCAGGATTCTCTGAGCGCTGAACTTGGATTGAACAACAAGCAATCTCCTGGAAGCCAAATCAGCATTCAAAAGTGGCAGAACATGGTAGAGAGCTACGTCTCTAACATCAACGGATAAATTGAGGGGATCATCAAACAACTTGTCATCAGATGGATACTTTGTGTGCAACAGAGATCCAACGATCTCAGCTGAGGTGTTCAAAGATTCCTTCTTAGCCGAAGCATCGAATTTCTGAGGACCAAAAACATAAGGAGGGTTTACTGTTGTCAATTTAAAGTTTGGTTTCTCCTTCTCAACGAAGTCCCAGGCAGCTTTCTCAGCCTCCTTCTTGGAAACGATGTAAGCAACACCTCTGTCTCCACTCTTGGTTTGATCCCAGGTGTTGTTATTCCACACCTTCTCAGTGTGAATGAAACTCTTGTCTTCAAACTTGTCAGCGTTCAAAATTGCTGCAAAGGAGGAAGTTACCACGACGTTCTTGACACTGTCATTGGCAAACTTCTTGATAGCACTTAAGATGTTTCTGGTACCCTCAACAGCAGGCTTCAAATAAACGTCCTCAAGAGCTCTGTCGTCATTGAAAATAAATGGGGAAGCTGTGTGAAGGACATAAGTGATGTCGGGGGTTGACTTCAATACCTCATCAAAAGCATCCGAAGCACCAATATCTGGGACAAGGACATAGGTCAGAAGGGAGGGATCTTTTTGTAAAACAGAACTTTCCTCTGAAAATTGCTTATGCAATTGGTCTGCCTGCTCCTGTCTTCTTACAGTTCCAATGACCTTAAAGCCGTGGGAAAGTAATTCATTAGTGATGTGTTGGGCGATGTAACCAGAAGCACCTGTCAATAAAACCTTAGAAACCATTTTATTCTATAACGTTGAATGAGGTAAACGAATTAGGGAGGGGCATTGAGCTGCTATTTATACCTTTCAGGAGTTCCAAGTCCTCACAAGTCCTCTATTGTTTCGTTGCATATGTGGATTACAAATATTCGCAAACTATCGCAATAACTAGTGCCAACTTTACTATTGCGTAATCGCGCACCTTTAGTAATCATCTACGTTTTTTCTAGAACAAAATTCAACCAGTAACCGAGGGCCGACCATCACCAATCCAAAATTGGAGAGTCTCTTGGGTGAATGAGAAAGGGTGGAAATTAATCAATTGTTGCCTCAATTATATAAATCTATTTCTTCTTCTGTTTCTTCTCAGCTTCAGCAGCTTTCTCGGCCTCAACTTGCTCTACAACTGCAGCTATCTCATCGTTTGACAGTTGGATGGTTTCGTTAGGAGCCATGACGGAAATTTCAATATTCTTGGCTCCCGTCTGAACAATCTCCAATAATGCCTTGATTGTTAGTTTGATCGTCCGGTCACGATCCAAAGTGACATCGCTTTCTTCTAATTGCAAGTAGTTCTTCTCCAAAAATTCGTTGACAGTCTTGCTACTACGTCCAATGGCAACTGCCTTCCATGCAGAATAGATACCTGATGGTTCTGTCTGGTACAATCGAGGCACGTTGTCATTTCCGTCAAATCCTGCAATTAAGGTTGAAATTCCAAATGGTCGCACACCTCCCGATTGTGTATATCTTTGCTGCACACCAGCAACATATTTGGTCAAGTATTCGATCGAAACAGGGTCTTCCAAGTTCAGTCTATGAGATTGGGCCTCCACTCTGGCCTTATCGATGAGAATACGTGCATCAGCGTTCAATCCGGCAAACGCCAGCAGCACATGCTTGTCCACATTATTTATCTTGGAAGGAGTTACTCTAGGATCCTGCAATTTGAGAGTTGTTCTTCTCTCTGCTCCCAAAACTACTACATCCTTTCCCTTCACACCAATCGCACAGGTTCCTCTCTTCACAGCTTCAAGAGCGTACTCAACTTGAAACACATGGCCATCAGGACTAAACTGTTAGTTTTTTGCCAATTTCTCCGTCATTGAATCTGACTTACCTAAAGATCGATAAGGCACTGTCGTAGCCACTCATTTTGTATATGGAAGAGAAGAACTGGTGGCGTTCTGCGATAACATGTTGAGCGCGCACAACCCTCCAGGGGAAGAAAAAGTTGAACGGTCCGTCCGCTGGGCATGCTCGCACAGCACTTAGTTTTCCTTCTCGTACTTCTGTAAAGTGACTGAAGAAATAATTATTTCAGTCTGACAGAGATCAACTATGACAAATAGTGATCCTTCATCCAAACCTTTGAGGAAACTCAAACTTCCTAAGCAGACCCCGAAAAGAGACCAATACACCAGAATATCATACTTATACCAGGCAAGTGCCAGCTCCAATGGAATACTTTCAAGGATGTACTCCCGACAAATGGATTTGGTAGCCAAGAAAACTGTCCTCAAAATCTCCCCTACAATCAAACGGACTATATGCAAAACATGTTATAGACATTTAAAGCCCGGTGTGACTTATTCACCTGAAATTGTCAATGAATCAAAGAAAAAGGCCCCTAGGAATGATATTTTGCAGCTACAATGCATTTGTGGACAGATAAAGAGATTTCCGTACGGAAAGGATCCAAATTACAAAGCACATAACGAACGCTCTTTAATGGGCAGGAACCATTAAACACAGTTTGACGCGGAAAATAAAACTTCAATTCATACCTATAATACAAGACTTCTTCTCTGGGAAATGGCGGGTGATTCCTCTTTGTAAGACTTTTCAGACTGCACAGCAGCCGAAGAGTTACTAGCAGCCCTTAACATTCTACTTGGAGGCTGTATCTTAGCTCCTCTCCATTTGTATCTAAATGCGACTTCATGTGCCAAAATTTCCCCAAACCCCAGCATCATTCCGTTTATGAAAGGGAGTACCAAATTGATAGCTACACTGGATACAGCAGACCAAACGTTAGAAAGATTTATCTTAGTAGTGATTTCGGAATCTTCCAACTCTGCCTCTGTTTGCTGTGAATCTGAGGATTCAAACAGCTCCTCCTGAGAAAGTGGCGACTCGGCATTTGATGGAAAATCTTCAACCACCGGTTCAACCGGAAGATCAATCTCAATCTCAATATCTGCCATGATAAACTAAACGCCCAACAGAGGATATCAAAAGGATCTAAAGGAGGAAAGGAAGAGGGAACTCTTGGGTGAGCTTGATTCGAGAGATGTTAGAGAGGGTTGTGATTCGATGTTGGATGGCGTTCTCGCTCTTCCAAGGATCGATTTGTCTCCCTTCTAAGTCTCCCTTACAGTACCACAAAATTTTCCAGAAAATTGCTGTGTTTCGCGCTTACCATAGAAGATCCCCGTCCTAACTTTTACTCCGTACTCTATTTGCCAGCAAACATGTCCACAGTAGAGCTACAGGCAAATGAAGCTGAAATAGTAGCACGCTCATTGGTAGCCATCGTGGACATTGGTTCCAATGGAATCAGGTTTTCTGTGTCTTCCACCGCCTCCCATCATGCCAGAATTATGCCTTGTGTCTTCAAGGACAGATTGGGTATTTCACTGTTCGACGCCCAACTCGACAAGGGCTCTGCCAGTTCTATCAGCACACGTAAGCCGATACCCCAGGAAGCAATCACTGAGATCTGTTTGGCCATGAAACGATTCCAGTTGATTTGTGAGGATTTTGGAGTTTCAAATGATAACGTGAAGATAGTTGCAACAGAAGCAACTAGGGAAGCCCCAAACTCTAAAGAATTCAGGGACGCAATTGCGAAGACCACAGGATGGGAAGTTGAATTGCTTTCAAAGGAAGACGAGGGCCGATGCGGTGCTTTCGGCGTTGCCTCCTCATTCCATAATATCTCTGGTATCTTCATGGATGTGGGGGGAGGATCTACTCAGCTGAGCTGGGTATCCACAGTCAATGGGGATGTCAGACTTGCTGAATACCCTATATCTCTACCTTATGGGGCTGCTGCCCTTACTCAGCGATTATTATATGAAGATGAAAGAGAGGTTTATGAAGAGGTTCGTCAGGCTTATGAATTAGCGTTGGAGAAGATAAAAATTCCTACAGAGCTCATCGAAGAAGCTGAAAAAAATGGCGGATTTAATTTGTATACTTGCGGCGGAGGATTCCGCGGTGTGGGACATCTTCTTCTTCATGAAGACCCAAACTATCCAATTCAAACGATCATCAATGGTTACACAACTGGCTTCAAGAAAGTCGAATTGTTGGCGAACTACCTTTTGTTGAAGAAAGAAGTTCCAAACTTCAGTGAAGGAAGCCCAAAGATTTTCAGAGTTTCAGAAAGACGAAAACAACAGCTCCCTGCTGTTGGACTACTGATGAGTGCAGCATTCCAAGTGTTACCAAAAATTAGAACTGTCAGTTTCAGTGAAGGCGGTGTACGTGAGGGTGTATTGTACAGTAGAATCTCACCATCTATAAGATCTGAAGATCCCCTTTTGACTGCCACTCGTCCTTATGCTCCCCTTTTGTCTGAGCAATACAGGAAACTTCTTCTCGGTGCACTTCCAGAGGAAGTCCCCTCCGAGATCACCCAGACGATAGTACCTGCTCTTTGCAACATTGCATTTGTCCACTGTTCATATCCTAAAGAGTTGCAACCAACAGCAGCGCTCCACATGGCTACCTCTGGTATTATCGCTGGAACTCATGGCCTTTCTCACAAAGTGCGTGCTCTAATAGGCCTAGCATGTTGTGAACGTTGGGGGTTTGATCTTCCTGAATCAGAAGAAGTTTTTTACGGCAAACTAGAAAAATTGGTTATTCAATCAGATCCAAATGACGGTGAAAGGTTACTATACTGGACAAAATATTGTGGAAAAATAATGTTTGTTATTTGCGGAGTACATCCCGGAGGAAACATACGTCCAGGTGTTATAGACTTCAACGTAATACCGCGGGCAGAAGCAAACAAGACCAACACGGCTGTTCAAGTGGGAATGTCAGCCAATGATGTCAAATCGAGTTACACTGTTAAGAACAGAATTGCCAGTTTACAACGAAAAATCAAGAAACTGAACAAATCTTACAAAGGAAAAGACAGAGTTGTGGTAGAGGTTGAGTATAGAATGTCATAGAGATGATCAATGGACTTACTGTAATGTGTAATATTGTAATGCTATCTGACTTTACGAAATAACCCTTCCCCTTCCCACTTGTAGGAAAAAAAGATAACTATAACGTTATTACGTAATCACTCTCCATGTTTCTCGATTTTTGTCAACATCAAACAACGTCTTCTGCTCTCACCAAGAACTCAAAGTAATAATGAAGCAAGAGCCTGGGGATTCAAGTGATAAGTCCGCTCCGTCTGGGTCAATCACTCCACAGCCGAAGCCTCCGCAACAGGCTAATGTATCAAACCAGCAGCCACAAAAGCCCCAGCAATTTTCTGCTGCAGACTTGAATAGAATTGTGCTGGAGTATTTGAACAAAAAGGGTTACCACAAGACTGAATCCATGTTACGAATGGAGTCGTCGCACATTCCTGCACCTCCAACGAATATCCCCACTCCTCAAACCACAAACATCAGCAGGCCTACTGCTCCTGGAAGAGCACCTGAATATAGTGATGATCCTGCTACGATCAAGCGGGGATACTCTATACTAAAATCCTGGTGTGAATCATCCTTGGATTTCTACAGACCAGAGTTAGAAAAGTTTTTGTATCCAGTATTTGTGCATTGCTATCTTGATTTGATTGCAAGGGGATATCCCAGCCATGCCAGAGAATTTTATGACAAATTTTCGAAGGATCATTCAGTTTTACACGAGTACGAAATATCTAAATTGGGAGGTATTTCTTTGAAAGAGCACCTGCAAGAGAATGATGTGGCCAAAATTTTCAGAAGTCATAAGTTCAAAGTACTGATTGGACGAACTACTTTCAACTTGTTATTGTATTTCCTCAACGAGAATGATGCTGTTGGAGGAGGGGTAGTTCTTCGACTCATAAATCAGTACATTGAGCCTGTGATCACAACTGAGGCTATAGCTGTCGAAAGAGAAGGGGAACTTAATCTCTCTGAAGGTATTGTGGAGCTACACACTTTGAATAACACCTCTATTGGAGGAGAACAGAGAGAAATCAGTAGTGTAGATGCCTTCAACAAAAAACCTGTCAAGTTGGGAAAACTCCAAGTTGATCCAGAGTATTCTAAAGAACTAGAAGCAGAGCTCAAGCTTAAGGATGAGCATGAACAGGCGGCTCAAAAAAAGGTTAGTACCACGCTGCTTGAAGAATACAGAGAAAACTTCAAAGTTGATCCAAGTGATGAAAATAATCCTTCCAAAGACACTTTACCACTGCCATTAAAATCAGCACAAGATTTACGTAATGATATTGCCATGATTCAGGATTCTAGGGCTAAGATTAAACTGAGCGCAGCGCAAGCTTCTCTCCCAAGTGTGTGTATGTACACATTTCACAACACAAACAATGACTTGACATGTCTCAAGTTCAATGACGATTCTACTATGGTCGCCAGTGGATTTCAAGATTCATTCATTAAACTATGGAGTATTGATGGATCGCCGTTGAGATCGTTGTTGAAAAATGATCCATACAACCAACAAAATAATGACGGAGTAGCTGTAAAGGGATCTAGGAGACTTGTAGGCCATTCGGGTGCTGTCTATGGTGTTGACTTCAGTCCAGATAACAGGTATTTGATTTCTTGTTCAGAAGACAAGACTGTTAGGTTATGGTCGTTGGATACTTACACCTGCCTCGTTTCTTATAAGGGGCATAGTTCGTCAGTGTGGGACGTCAAATTCTCTCCAATGGGACACTATTTTGCTACTGCCTCTCACGATCAAACTGCACGTTTATGGAGTTGCGATCACATATATCCTTTAAGAATTTTTGCAGGACATTTAAATGACGTTGATTGTGTTGAATTTCATCCAAACTCGACCTATCTATTCACGGGATCAAGTGATAAGACTGCAAGAATGTGGGATATAGCGCGCGGAGAATGTGTAAGAGTGTTCATGGGACACAGTGGGGCCATCAATTGTCTGGCAGTGTCACCCGATGGAAGATGGCTAGCATCGGCAGGTGAAGATAGTGTAGTCTGCTTGTGGGACATTTCAACTGGACGAAGGATCAAGGCCATGCGAGGTCATGGACGCAGTTCCATTTATTCCCTGGCTTTCTCCCGAGAAGGAACTGTGCTTGTCAGTACCGGTGCCGACAACAGTGTAAGAGTATGGGATGTGAAAAAGAACACCAACTCTCCTTCAGCCCAGCCAGAGCCTATAAATGATGTAACGGCTCAAGGAATTCAGAAAAAGACAGAAGATCTACGCCGTCGTAAGGAGATAGTCGCCACCAATGACCATATGTCTGTCTATTTCACTAAAAAAACTCCAGTATATACAGTTCACTTCACCAGAAGAAACCTGTGTCTGGCTGGTGGTGTGTTTGGAGGTTAAGCCATTGAGTGAGTTCGTTGCGTTTATGCTACACTTATCCTTGGTTTAACTGGGTCCCAAGGTCCTTGCAGCTCCTCTTTGTATTTCTGTAACCTAATAAAGTATGATGGACCAACAAAAAGAATGATTCCTTGTAGAGCTGCCCAGCAGCTAAGAGCGCTCATTCCTAATATTGAGTAGACTAGGTAGTTCACTCCACCAACGATAGCTATGAGCTGAAATCTGTGAAAAGCAAGCATCTGACACCTACGAGTGAAGTTGTTGAACATTGGGAAGAGCCCTTGGACCTGTATGCAGAACAAGATAAAACTGAAGGCCGCCAGATTGGAATAGAGTCTTGATGCAAGGAGTATAGCATTGGAGAGGGCCAAATTCTTCGATAAGTTTGAGGTATGAGTTGCTCCAGAGAATTCTATCACATAATCATTGAACAGCACATTGACCACACAGATCCAACAACTCAATGCCCAAATGGAATCAGAGGACGTAGAATCGGTTAAACTTTTCAAAACTGGAGACAAGGTAAGCAAAATGAAGAGGATAAGCAGTGAAGACTTCAAAGTGCCCACAACAGATGCTACTTCTAAGTGGTTGATATAACTGATGACCATATACACCACCCAGAAGATGAAAGTAATTGAAGTGGATACTAGTGTTGGGATCACGGGGTTCCAATTCTCATGGTACACTCCATAGAACACTATTGACACTAGAACAATTGTGGAGGAATGTAGTACAATAAGAGCAAAGTCATTGACCAGTTTAAAGTAAGAGTAATTAGCCACCGTGGTATTTTTCTTTAGTTGAGATAAGAAGGATGAATCTGTGTAGTTATCCGCATAATCCTGTTTCAACCATAATAACTTCTTCCATGGATGACGAGCCATTTGAGTGGACTCGGCGCAAAAGTGACAACGTTTCTAGAGGGCTACTCGAAAGCACTTTCTCTGGAGATTAGTAATCGATGGTCAGGATGGGAACCGAATGTCTTTGGCTGGCCTTTCCCCAAATTTGAGAACAAAATTCAATTGCTGAGGTAATACTTTTTTCCCCATACAAGAAAGGCCATCGTGTAATTATCTCTTACCTTCTACTATTCGAGAAGTTGTAACCAAATGGCTGATAACATCGAAACCATCCGTCCTGGAATCAACTACCAGGACAAACTATTGACCGAAATAGACATTCTTGATGATGTTAAACAACTGTCAACGCAGATGGAACAGGAAGGGAAAGGATTCGTCTTCCCTAAAGATCATTACTCCAAGATAAAATCACTAAAGGGGTTGCAAGTGAAGCTGTTGAAAGAAATGCAAGAGTTGGCTGAAATTCAGCAGTCTAGGCATCAAGACGAAACTGCATACAGGCAGAAGCTTCAAGACTTGGAAGATACTACATCAGAACTTAGAAACGTTGCTTTGACGTAATAGGTCACCTGTGTTACTAGATGTCGGATGTCTGTGATTGCAGTAACACCCGGCATTCGGTCAGCTGTCTACCTTTCAGGATATCCTCCCCCCACCGAGCTCGGACGCCTTTCTCGCCCACCCACCACGCAAAGTTCCGCCCACCTTATACTTTGTGGAAGTCTTTTCGCCGCGCACCACACTTGCCCGTTCGCAGAAAAAGAAATTCCAGGTAGCCCTTATTCCGTCAGGCAATAAATATATAAGCGATTGCAGACAATCTGACGTCCCATCCCCTTGTCTATTTAAACCTCCTAGGTTGCTTAAATTTAAAATCTATTCGAGTCCCAACCTTTCCATTCTTCCGGAATAATTCAACTCCAACCAATTGATAAAATGCCGTCTCTATTGCAAGAGGACAATGCTACTTTCAAGCTCGCATCCGAACTACCAGCTTTCGAAGAGCTAAAAGAGCTTTATAAGTCAAAGGGAAAGAACTTTTCTGCCAAACAGGCTTTCCAAAAGGATCCAGCCAGATCTTCCAAGTTCAGCCACACTTTCAAGAACTTCGACGGGACTGAGGTGTTTTTCGACTTTTCCAAGAACTTGATCGATGATGAGATTCTCGCCAAACTGTTCGACTTGGCCAGACAGGCAAACGTCGAGAAACTCCGAAACGAGATGTTTGCCGGAGAACATATTAATGTCACAGAGGACAGGGCTGTTTTCCACGTCGCTCTGAGAAACAGAGCTAACCGCCCAATGTACGTTGACGGCAAGAACGTCGCCCCAGAAGTTGATAGTGTTTTGCAACATATGAAGGAGTTCTCTACGCAGGTTCGCGATGGTACCTGGAAGGGATACACTGGTAAGCAGATCACTGATGTGGTCAACATTGGTATCGGAGGCTCTGACTTGGGTCCAGTCATGGTGACAGAGGCATTGAAGCCTTACGCCCAGGAAGGACTGCATGTTCACTTCGTATCCAACGTGGACGGTACCCATATTGCTGAGACTCTAAAATACTTGGATCCTGAGTCTACTCTTTTCTTGATTGCATCCAAGACTTTCACAACCGCTGAAACCATCCGTAACGCCAATACTGCTAAGGACTGGTTCCTTTCGAAAACTGGTAACAAAAGTGAGGCAATTGCCAAGCATTTTGCTGCTTTATCCACAAATGCCGAGGAGGTCGCAAAGTTCGGTATCGACACTAAGAATATGTTCGGTTTTGAAAACTGGGTTGGTGGACGTTACTCTGTGTGGTCTGCTATCGGTCTTTCAGTTGCCATCTACATTGGTTTTGACAACTTTGAGGACTTCTTGAAGGGTGCCGAAGCCGTGGACAGACATTTCCTGGAAACTCCTCTGGAGCAAAACATCCCAGTTATTGGTGGACTACTCTCCGTTTGGTATACTAACTTCTTTGGAAGTCAGACACATTTGGTCACTCCATTTGACCAATATATGCACAGATTCCCTGCCTACTTACAACAATTGTCCATGGAATCCAACGGTAAATCTGTTACCAAGGGCAATGTTTTCGCCAACTACAGCACCGGCCCTGTCGTCTTTGGTGAGCCAACAACAAATGCTCAACATTCATTCTTCCAATTGGTGCATCAAGGTACTCATTTGATCCCTGCCGATTTCATTTTGGCTGCAAAATCCCACAACCCTGTTGCAAACAACGCTCACCAAATCTTGTTGGCATCTAACTTCTTGGCTCAAGCCGAGTCTTTATTGCTAGGAAAGACTGAAGAGGAAGTAGCTGCTGCTGGTGCTACTGGTGGTCTAATTCCACACAAAGTATTTTCAGGTAACAGACCAACTACATCTATTCTGACACAGAAAATCACTCCCGCAACCTTAGGTTCTTTGATCGCTTATTATGAGCACGTCACATTCACCGAAGGAGCTATATGGAACATCAACTCATTTGATCAATGGGGTGTTGAGCTAGGAAAGGTTCTAGCCAAGGCTGTCCAGAAAGATCTGCAGGATGACAGTGCCAACGTTGAAGAAAGCCACGACTCATCCACTGCTCAATTGATCAAGAAGTTCAAAGCTTGGGCTTAAGGCGTTCTAGTTATAGAGATGTATATTGTAATATGGTATATGAGTACTAAAGAAGTGATTATCTAATAAAAATTTGAGTAATGCACTGACATTTTCACTATCAGTTTTGGAAGAGGGTATGGGACGCGTTCATTCACACGTCTTTGGTAATTATGGCCGAAGAAGTTGACCCCGTTAGTCTGGGTGACCAGACGATTCTCCGCTATAAAATATGGAAGAAGAACTCTCCATACTTGTATGATTATTTCCAAAGCAAGTCTCTGCTGTGGCCCTCTTTATCTGTTGAGTTTTTGCCAGACATTGAACGAAATGACGAAGATGAGTTCGATTACCAAAGGCTTATTTTTGGAACATTTACGTCGGGAGCCAGCAATGAGTTTTTGAACTTTGGGATGTTTAGTAGACACAACGAAGTCTCTTTGAGAGAGTCACTGAGGAACTCTCTGGACAATTTTGACAGCGTCAAAGGAGAAATATCACCACTAGTATTACCATCTTCCAAAGACTCCAAAAACTCTAATCGCAGCTGCGAAAAGTTGAGCATCATCCAACGAATAGCACATAATGGAGAAGTTAATAAATGCAAATATCTTCCTCAAAATCCCGACATCATAGCGACAATTAATAATTATGGGAGTGTTTCGATTTTTGATCGAACAAAACATCCTTCTCAACCACTAAGCGGCACAATTAAACCAGATATTTACTGTACATATCATAAGGATGAAGGTTCCTGTTTGAGTTGGAATCCTAGCGTTGAAGGGGAACTGTTGTCAGGCTCAATGGACGGAACGGTTGTATTATGGGATATCAAAAAGTACACGAGGGACAAAGATTCTCTTGATCCATACAAGATATTCATTGCTCATGACAATGGCTGCAATGACCTTAAATTCATCCCTAGACACACATCAATTTTTGGTTCTGTTGGAGAAGATGGCTTTTTTAAACTTTGGGATACCAGACAGGGACTGGATCCCGTTAAGTCAACACGACTTCATCAAACGGGCATCAACTCACTATCATTCAGTGACCAGGTGCCATTCACTCTTGCAACAGGTGACGCGGAAGGTCAGATTAAACTCTTGGATCTTAGAAATTTAGAAAACACTATACAAGATATTAAGGCCCATGAGGAATCCATATCAACACTTGAATGGAACCCTCATAACTCTCTCCTAGGTTCATGCTCTATGGATAAAACGGTCAAGATTTGGGATTTTGGTGACAATGAGCAACCGCTAAAGTTCACTCACGGTGGGCATATGTTCGGAGTCAACGACATCTCGTGGAATCCATGGGATGAAACAATGATATCAAGTGTCGGCGAAGATAATTCTCTACATATTTGGAAACCATCTAAAAGTATTATAGGTGTCTAAAAATAATGCTAATTAGCTTTCTCAGTACCACTTAATCTGACAGTAGCTCCGTACTTTTGAAGTTTTGTTAACAGGGCATCACCACTCTTGATCAACAAGTTGTATTGATTATTCTTGTTGTCTGGCCTATTTGTCTCAACAATTCCATTGACTCTGTCAATTACACAGTTTAACTGTTTGTTGGGAATAAACTGACATAAATCATGGTCTAGGAATTCAATTGATACTCCAAACTCTTCGGACATGGATTTTAAAGACAGAGATTTGTAAGACTCCAACAGCTGCGAGTAGGCTTTTACTCGCAATTCACGCAAGTAATAATTTGCATGTGGAGCAAGATTAACGTTCTTGGTCAAAATTTGGTCATTAGTCTCCAGAAGGTGCTTGAAAAATGAGTCGTACTTGCAATCATACAATGCCTTCAATAAACTGAAAATAGGCTTGAACAAAGAGCTATGTGATTCAATTGATAAAATTTCTGGGGAGTCGATTAACTGTTTCTTGAGGTTTTTTCGATCTAACGATATGACACCTGCTATCAAGGCATATAATGCCAAGTCTTCGTATGTCAATAGCTCTGTTGACGTAAAAGTTGGCAAGGCCCCAATCAAAAGATCACTGGCTTCTTTGAATTTTCTCATTGAAAGATCATGAATTCCTGTGTATACCTTATAACGATTTTTCCTCTCCCAATCACCCCCCTTCTCGATTAAAGCATTTGCTTCATCCAAGTACTTCTTGGTGAATTGTTTGTCATCATAAAAGAATCCAATACGAGATAAGGTGAGTTTGATATCGATCTTTGCACCGATACTTGGAGCTAAATCGGTTGCCTTTCCAAGTGTTTCTATTGCTTTATTCTTGTCTCCAATTTGAGCGTAGTAGTTTCCAAGTTCGGCCCAACATTCAGCGTTCTCTACTTCACCTTCATCGTCTTCATCTACGACTTTTATTTTGTTGGTCAATTCCTCTACCTTCTTTTCATTTTGCAAGACTAGTTTGTCATACAACCCTTGATCCCACTCCAAGCCGGGCAATGCTATTTGGTGGTAGAGATAATGATAGTAGGGAGCCATCTCATTCGTCTCAACGCCCTGAATGACTTTGTCAACCAATGCAGCGTCTCCATCGCCATCGGCTATTTGTGCAAGAAAACTAAGCTTTGATACGTCAAAGTCTGGAATTTTGGGAATTCCTGATGCATAGGTTGCCATCTTGAGGTTTCGTTTAGCGTAATAGGATTGGAAGGCAAATGATTAACATCTGGGATTGATCCACTGTTGGAGTGTGGGTAGTACACGATTTGAATTTTGACGGTTGTCAGATGGAAGTTATTCTAATCTATAAATTGGAATTCTTAGGGTTAGTCAAACAGCTGACAAGATCTGTCAAGGAGTGCACAATTTACCATTCAGTGTTTTCTTATTCCTATCTGAGGGCTATTTCGGTATTCTCATCTTAAAAAAAAAGTCAGAGAATTTTGGCCGATTTTAGCTGAAATCTGAATTTGATTCTCCTAATCCACAAAAGCACTTAAAGCATATCGACACCGACCTTTGCCTGCAAAGACTGTTGACAAGCTAGTAAAAATGGTTCACTTAGGGGCGAAGAAGCCTCAGCATAGAAAAGTGGGTATTGACCTCTGAATCAGGATTTGACATGTCATTAACGATAAGGGATATCTATTTAATCAGCTTAGTCCAGAGTTACGAAAAGCTTATAAAGAAGTAGAGGCACAGTTCGTTGTATCAACTCCCAGGTTAAAGCAGATAGTGGATCAATTTGTTGCTGAATTGAAGGAAGGCTTGAAATCAAGCAGCTCTAACATCCCAATGCTACCTACCTGGGTGATGGATTTCCCCACAGGAGAGGAAACTGGAGACTATCTCGCAATTGACCTGGGCGGGACCAATATAAGGGTTATATTGGTCAGACTGTTGGGAAATAGGAAGTTTGATACCATTCAATCAAAATATGTTTTGCCTAAATGGATCAGAACCTCCACATCAAATGAACTTTGGCTTTTTATTGCTCAATGTGTGAAGACTTTCATTGATGAAGAGTTTGATTATAGAGAAAGTCCGGAAGACCCAATCCCCTTAGGGTTCACATTTTCTTACCCTGCATTCCAAAGTAGGATTAATTCGGGTGTCTTACAACGTTGGACGAAAGGATTTGATATTCCGGACGTTGAAGGCCATGACGTTGTCCCTATGCTGCAAGACGCATTGGAATCATTGGGATTGTCCGTTGTGGTAGTGGCTTTAATTAATGACACTACAGGCACTTTGGTAGCTTCTACGTATACGGATCCAGAGACTAAAATGGGACTGATATTTGGAACTGGTGTTAATGGTGCATACTATGATACGATAAGTTCGGTCTCAAAGATATCAAATGCTCTTCCACCAGATATTCAAGAGGATGCAAGTATGGCCATCAACTGCGAATACGGTGCTTTTGACAATAACATCTCAGTTCTACCTAGGACCAAATACGATGATACAATTGATTTAGAATCGCCCAGACCAGGGCAACAGTCGTATGAAAAAATGATATCAGGCTATTATCTTGGAGAATTGTTACGATTGGTGCTTGTAGATTTGCACCATCAAGGACACATTTTCAAGGGACAAACAATCGGGAAACTAAATGAACCGTTCATTATGGATACATCCTTTCCTGCGAGAATTGAAGAGGATCCGTTTGAGAATCTATGTGAGACTGGAGAACTTTTTAACAGCCTAGGAATTGAAACTACGGTTCCCGAAAGAGAACTGATTAGACGAATTTGCGAACTCATAGGAACAAGAGCAGCCAGACTGTCAGTATGTAGCATTGCCGCAATTTGCAAAAAACGAGGCTACAAGAAAGCCCATTGTGCTGCTGATGGCTCTGTCTTCACCCGCTATCCTTATTTCCCTGACAGAGCTGCAAGAGCGCTCCGAGATATATTCCAATGGGGCCATTCAACTCCGGACTTAGTTACTGTAGTTCCAGCAGAAGATGGCTCGGGAGTTGGGGCAGCTATTATTGCTGCACTGACCAAACAACGGATGGCAAATGGTGAATCCGTGGGCCTTGACGAATATCACCCTCAAGATGGAAAGGATAGTAACTAATCCCAGATCTGCTTATGTAACGAAATATTTACTTCTCGCTTTTACTCCCACCAACGAACTCGAACGCTCATACAGTCCAAGCCTACCATCTACACACAACATCACCAAATAAATGGAACAACCAATTGGTAAGTTTTAAGAACTTTTTTTGGGCCGCGTAGGCTCCAGAATGGGCCAATGGAAGTTTGTATTATTCACAGGGCAGAATCAATGCTCTTGTCGCAGTATTGCAACCCGTTGTCCACTTCTGTATCTCAAGAATTCAACCACTAACCGCATTTTAAGTTCTGGATCAAGGAACAGGATTCGTTAAGATCGGCCGTGGAGGTACCAACTTCCCGGACCACACGTTCCCTTCTATTGTTGGAAGACCTATACTGCGTGCTGAAGAAAGAACTGGGACTGTGGAAATTAAAGATATCATGTGTGGAGACGAAGCCAGTAGTGTTCGTAGTGCTCTGCAAATATCGTATCCCATGGAGAACGGAATCATCAAAAACTGGGAAGACATGGAACACCTCTGGGATTACGCCTTTTATGAGCGTATGAAGATAGATACCACGGATCGTAAAGTCTTACTCACAGAACCCCCGATGAACCCGCTCAAGAATAGAGAAAAGATGTGTGATGTCATGTTTGAAAAATATCACTTCGGACACGTTTATGTGGCCATTCAGGCCGTTTTAGCGCTTTATGCTCAAGGATTATCATCAGGAGTTGTCGTTGATAGTGGAGACGGTGTCACTCATATTGTCCCTGTTTATGAATCTGTGGTTCTGAGCCACCTGACAAAGCGCCTTGACGTCGCCGGTAGAGATGTTACAAGAAATCTCATCAACTTGCTTCTTAGAAGAGGCTATGCGTTTAACAGAACAGCTGATTTCGAAACAGTTCGTCAGATTAAGGAGAAACTATGTTACGTTTCATACGACTTGGATTTTGACACCAAGCTGGCCAATGATACTACCACACTAGTCGAAAGCTATGAACTTCCAGATGGTAGAGTTATAAAATGTTCTTCAGAAAGATTTGAAGCTCCTGAATGTCTTTTCCAGCCTAACTTGGTTGATGTTGAGCAACCTGGTGTTGGCGAGTCCTTGTTTAACGTTATTCAATCTGCTGATGTGGATATTAGATCTACATTATTCAAGTCCATTGTTCTCTCAGGAGGATCTAGTATGTACCCAGGATTGCCATCCAGATTGGAAAAGGAACTGAAACAGCAATGGTTCCATAAGGTTCTCCGCGGCGATCCAACAAGATTGGAGAAATTCAAGGTTCGTATAGAAGACCCCCCCAGGAGGAAGCAAATGGTTTTCATTGGAGGTGCGGTTCTGGCCAACATCATGGCCGACAAAGACCACATGTGGATCAGTAGACAGGAGTGGGAAGAGCAAGGTCCTCGAGTTTTAGAGAAGCTTGGCTCAAGATAAATTGATATGTAGTTGGTAGATATCTATACAAATGAAGTTGATTACGTTTTTCCCTTTCTGAATGAAGGAAGGTTCAGTTATTGCTCTGACAGACTTTGCTCCACACCTCTTCGCACAAAGAGCTCATCACGTCTGGTGTGACATTCTGGTTTCTTGCGCCATACTTCAAGGCATGGTCTACTAAGTCACAAATGAACTCTCTGGAAACTGTCTTGGGGTTCAAAAAGTTGCTGTTAAGGGCTTCTTCACAGGTAATTCTTTTAGTAAGATCTCTTTCTAAGCATCCTTGCATTAATGATTTCAAAGCGGATGGTACTCTGACATCATCTAGCCCTTTTTCTGAATATTCAATTTGTACTTGAGGATTCATGATTGCCATTAATCGCTGATTCCCATTAAAGTGCGCATAAGGAGGTCTTCCGTAAACCATTTGATACAAGATACAGCCGCAAGACCATATGTCAGATCCCTTTCCAATTTTCCAAGTACTAGACTCGGGACCCAGGGATGCAACACCTTTGGAACTGCATTCTATAAGAGCCTCTGGAGCCATATAGTTGGGCGTTCCAATCTGAGAATCTCTATAAATATTGCATGTCACATCATCCAAGGCATTTGCTATTCCAAAATCGATAATCTTCATCACACCACGAACAAACAAAAAGTTTGCAGGCTTGAGGTCACTATGTACAATACCCGATTGATGCACTGCCTGCACACATTTAAATAGTTCTGAAGCATAAAACCGAACCGCGTTGAGATCTAAACTGTTTTGCGACGTCAACACATGTGCTAGGTCAATTTCTCCCAGTTCCATTACTAGGTGTATCGTTGTGTCAGAGAAATTGTAATCGATCAACTTAACAACTCTATCAGAGTTACTAAGTTTTTGTAACAGCTGGATTTCGCCTTTGAATCCTTTGATGGCATTGCTGTCGAACTGATCCAATGTGACTCGCTTTATAGCGTAGGCCTTATTATTTGCAAAAGACTTGACTTTGTAGACCTTTGACGAACCTCCTCTACCAATCAATTCAAGCTTTTCATAATGTTTATTATTTATTTGAACAATGGGCTTTGATCGTTGTATGTTATCTTGTGGCGCTTGGGGTTGCACAGAGGTTTTGTTGGTTGTTGTTGCTGTGTTTAATTCTTGGCATCGTACATTGCTAGAAATTGGACGTAAAGGTTCTCTGGATGGAGTCTTCTGCGCCGGTGTATTTCTATCAAAGTATGGCGCTACATCTGGCAATTGAGCTTTTGTTGTAGTTAATGGAGGACTATGATTTTGCCTCTTCAGTTCGTTGAGGTACTTTGAGCGATGGGATTCAAGATCCTTTTGAATTTCCTGTAAGTTATCCGGGTCCAAATCTTTATCTTGCAACTTTTGGTCCAATTGCTGCCTCCTTTGCTGAGTCTTTGTACCCCTTTGCATAATATTTTCCAGTGAAAACTCATCGGTTAGTTTCTGCGACAGTCGCTTAGGAGCTCCTAAACCTATTCGATTGTATTTTTTTGACAAACGAGAAGACCCTCTTCCCAATGACTCCATACATTGCTGTGACGGTGGCGTAATGGGAGCCCTGGTTTGTGTATGAGGTGTGAAATACTCGTTGGAGTATTTGTCAAATATGGAAGGGTCCTTGTACACTGAAGTTCTCTCCCGCCTAGGCTTCAAAGTTGGCTTGAAGCTGACATCATCCAACATTGACATTGTGACCACATTAAGTTCTGGAGGCAAAATCTCCTCACTCCGATTTGAGTCAGGAGAGAGCCCTAGCCCAGAAAGTGACTTCATTCGTTGTGTTATAGGAAAGTTAGGAGTTATGTTTACAAATAAAGGAACGCGGTTTTCCTAAGATGCTCTGGGTCACATGATGAGGGTAATAATGTTTGGTTGTTTATGTAATCTCATGGAAAACAGAACATGTGACCTAGGGGAATAATTCATAGAGTGAATGTGATTGTAACAGCGATTAGCCAGATGTCAGTCGTGGACAACAAGGTCCCCATTTGCAAACTACTGTCCAGTTTCACTGGGTACAAATCCTCTCTCCGCTTACTATGTCGCACAACCAATTTTTCAGCACCCTAGCCAACCACGTCTCCTCTCCTAATAGTACACCTAGCGACCAATCACAGACATTCGCGCTTCTCCCTCGTCCCGTCGAAAAACCTCTCCTTGAATTCCTTTGACCAACAGGTGAACTCCAACAACATTCACACATATCCAAATGTCTCTTGCCAGAGTTTCTTTCAGAGCTGCACGTCAATCGACTATCGGATTGCGAGCATTCCAACCATGTGCTGTCCGTCTGCAATCTTCTCAAGTTGAACCAAAGGCTAAGGCTAACTCCATCATCGACGCTCTTCCAGGTAACAACATTTTGTCCAAGACTGGAATCGTTGCCACATCTGTTGCTGGTGCCGTTTATGCCATCTCCAACGAACTGTATGTCGTCAATGAGGAGTCAATTCTGCTTTTGACTTTCGCCGGAACTGTAGGTGTCGTAGCCAAGGTCCTAGGCCCACTTTACAATGAATGGGCTTCCTCCACTATCCAGAACATCACCGACATTTTG
This sequence comes from Komagataella phaffii GS115, assembly GCF_000027005.1. Lineage (NCBI taxonomy): Eukaryota > Fungi > Ascomycota > Pichiomycetes > Pichiales > Pichiaceae > Komagataella > Komagataella phaffii. The sequence goes on from NC_012965.1 coordinate 888,778, forward strand.
AATAGCTCCAGAACTAAGCATGTTGAGGCTGTCAAGGGTAGAATCGACCAGGTTGGTAACTTGAAAGACATTGTCTCTACTACCAAGGCCCTTTTCGAGTTGTCCAAGGAGACTGCTCAATTAGAGGCCGAGGCTTTCGCATTGAAGCAACAAGTTGACATTGCTGCTGAGGCCAAATCTGTTTTGGACTCTTGGGTCAGATACGAATCACAGGTTAGACAATTGGAGCAACAGCAGTTGGCTTCCTCTGTCATTTCTAAGGTCCAGGAGCAATTGAAGGACCCTAAGTTCCAACAGAAGGTCCTGCTACAGTCTCTTGAACAGGTTGAGCAGGTCTTTGCAAAGAAATAGTAGAGAGCTGTAATATCAAAATTGAAATTGTTAGATGAAATGAAATATACATGATATTTTCTATGGAGTTTTAGGTTTCTGCGTTGATGCTATCGTACGTGGCACAAACTGGAGCGTTTCCTTGTACAAGTCTCTTCTTTCTTCTGGAGCTTCTATTGCTGTTGTTTTTCTCTTGTAGTATTTCGGTGGTGGTCCTTCAGGTAGTGGGATCTTTTCCGCCCTGGGATCCGAGGGATAGTCCTTAGGGTTTTTCAATGGATATGGTACATTCTTGAATCCTTTGGGTGCTTTTCCCGACGGGTTCCACTGTGGCTCGTAAAAGATGGATCTTCTACCCAGAGCGTTGGGGTCATCGGGTGGCGAAGACATCTCAAAGTTGGTGCAAGTAGAACATAACTTGTTGCATTACATTTTCCCTTTTTCGTGCAGTAAAAGTATATGCTTCATGAACAAAGTCATGTGACCTGGATTCTCGATTTTTTTTTTTGACTCTACGCCTGAAGGGTCTGTAAATCTTGGTAGCTCACCGCTTCCAATTCCCCATTACTCATTTTCTCCAACTGTTGGATGCTAAAGTTCCCCCACAAAGGAATTTCATCAATCAAGAGTAAACCCCGAATTGGAATAATTGCAATGAGTACCCTAGCATCTAAGGAATGGACTGCCAACAAGGTGCGTTCCACGTTTTTCGATTTCTTTAAAAGCAAAGACCATACCTATGTCCCATCATCCTCTGTGATTCCATACGATGACCCCACCTTATTGTTTACAAATGCCGGTATGAACCAGTATAAGCCCATTTTTTTGGGAACTGTTGACCCTTCGTCTGACTTTGCCACTTTGAAAAGAGCCACCAACTCTCAAAAGTGTATCCGAGCTGGAGGGAAGCACAACGACCTGGAGGATGTTGGAAGAGATTCTTACCATCACACATTCTTCGAAATGCTTGGTAATTGGTCGTTTGGTGACTATTTCAAGAAGGAAGCCATTGGGTACGGCTGGGAACTGTTAACTAAAGTCTATGGCTTAGAAAAGGAAAGACTTTACGTCAGTTACTTCGGCGGCGATGCAGGCCTCGGACTGGAACCTGATTTAGAAGCCAAAGAATACTGGAAGGCCCTAGGTGTCGCTGAAGATCACATTTTGCCTGGGTCTGTTGAAGACAACTTCTGGGAAATGGGTGACCAAGGCCCCTGTGGTCCATGTTCAGAGATACATTACGACAGAATCGGCGGAAGAAATGCAGCTTCTTTGGTGAACCAAGATGATCCTGATGTATTAGAAATTTGGAACATTGTGTTTATTCAGTTCAACCGTGAAGCAGACGGCTCCTTGAAGCCTCTCCCCTCTAAGCACATTGACACAGGTATGGGATTTGAGAGATTGGTTTCTATTCTTCAAAATGTAAGATCAAACTATGACACCGATGTTTTCGATCCTCTGTTCACGAAGATTCAAGAAATTACTGGTGTAAGGCCCTACTCTGGCCATTTTGGAAAGGAAGATATGGACGGTATTGACACTGCGTATCGTGTTTTGGCTGACCACGTTCGTACCCTGACCTTTTCCTTGGCCGATGGTGGTGTTCCAAACAATGAGGGTAGAGGCTACGTTTTGCGTCGTATTTTACGTCGTGGTGCTCGTTATGCTAGAAAATATATGAACTACCCAATTGGAAAGTTCTTTTCTCAACTGGCTCCAGCTTTAATTGAACAAGTAAAAGAGACCTTCCCAGAAGTTGATAAGAACTTTGACACCATTGCTGAGATTTTAGATGAGGAAGAAGCTTCTTTTTCTAGAACATTAGACCGTGGTGAGAGATTGTTCGAACAGTATGCCATCATTGCATCCAAGACACCAGAACAAACATTGGCTGGAAGAGACGTATGGAGGTTGTATGACACATACGGATTTCCTGTTGATTTGACTAGATTGATGGCTGAAGAAACAGGTCTCAAGATTGATGACGAAGGCTTTGAGATTGCAAAAGAAGCTTCAAGAGAAGCATCTAAAGGTAACGGAAAGACCCAAGGCAAAGAATTGGTTAAACTTGACGTCCATGTTTTGGGCGAGCTGGAAAAAAATTCTGAAGTTCCAAAGACTGATGACTCTTACAAGTATGGAACCAAGAACATTGAGGCTTCTATCGTTGCCATTTACAACGGTAAGGAACTGATTCAGTCGACTTCTGAAGTTGCCGACGACCAACAGTTAGGAATTCTACTCGACAAGACCCCCTTCTATGCTGAACAAGGTGGTCAGATATACGATACGGGTAAGATTGTCATTGATGGCGTTGCTGAATTCAACGTTGAGAACGTACAATCCTATGCGGGCTATGTATTGCATACCGGTTATGTTGAAGAAGGTGTTCTATCAGTTTCTGACAAAATCATTGCTGGCTATGATGAACTGCGCCGCTGGCCCATCAAGAATAACCATACTGGTACACATATTTTGAATTTTGCTCTAAGAGACGTCTTAGGTGATGATGTTGAACAAAAGGGTTCCCTTGTTGCTCCAGAGAAGCTCCGTTTTGACTTTTCTCACAAAAAAGCTTTGACCCTTAGTGAATTGCAAAAAGTAGAAGACATCTCCAACGAAGTGATCAAGAAGAATGTACCAGTATTTGCCAGCGACGTCACGTTAGCCGTCGGTAAGGAGATCAATGGTCTGAGAGCTGTTTTTGGTGAAACGTATCCAGATCCGGTCCGTGTCGTCTCCATCGGAGTTCCAGTTGAAGAGCTGGTGAAGAATCCTTCGAACGCTGAATGGCACAATGCTTCTATTGAGTTTTGTGGAGGTACACATGTAGCTAAGACTGGTGATATCAAGGACTTTGTTATCATTGAAGAGAGTGGTATTGCCAAAGGAATAAGGCGTATCGTTGCAGTCACCAGCACTGAGGCTCATACCGTGCAGCGCATTGCCAGGGAAAAGAATGATCAATTGGATGCCATTGCAAAGATGAGCTTTGGCGAGGCTAAGGAGAAGAAACTCAAAGAATTCAACGTTGCACTGGGTAAATTGCAAATTTCCGTTCTTGCCAAGAACGACCTAAAGACCAAGTTTACCAACATTGAGAAGGTTGTCAAGGATGAGCTGAAGGTTAGACAAAAGGCTGAGAGCAAGAAAACTCTGGACACTGTTAAGGACTATTTCAATGAGCATGAAGACTCGCCCTTTTTTGTCGCTCACGTTCCAGTCTCCAGCAATGCCAAACTATTAACTGAAGCATTCAGTTATATCAAGAAAGAAATTCCAGATAAATCGTTGTATTTAATTGTCGGTAATGAATCTGAACCCAAGATTGCCCAAGGATGTTATGTCTCGGACAATGCTCTCTCGAAGGGGGTCGTTGCCTCTGAGGTAACTAACGTTGCCTCGGAATTTATCGGAGGAAAAGCTGGTGGAAAAGGTAACATCTGTCAAGGAGTGGGAACCAACCCTGAAGGAATCAACAAGGCCATTGAAGCAGTAACGAAGATCTTAAAGGAGAAACTCAGCATCTAGAGTTTAGACCTTGTATAGAAATGTTAGGTATTTATAATGTTGTTTCGGTTCTTTAACATGAATGTATAATTTTTGTCGGCGCCATATAACTGGTGTAACCCGTTTACTTAGTGTTAAAAGAGATCAGAATTTGGTCAGATGAAAAAGACCAGAAGCTATGTGGGGAAATTGATTATGTAATACATTTTTTCAATGGATTGAAGTTTCCAAAATGGATCGTTTACTTAAGCAAAGTCATAGTTATCCCTCTATATTTGGCTGGTAATGGCGCCAAATACGATGAAACTCACTGCATCCAAGTCTTCCAAGTTGAGCCACAGATCTTTGATTGAATCTCAGCTAAAAAAGACAAAACTACAAAACCAAGGCTACATAGATAAGAAACAACCGGAATATTATTTGCCCTCGGAGCAAGCTATAGTCAACGAGATAAACCAGGAAAAGCTACTTAAAAAAGAAGAATTTGATAAGCAACAAAAGCTTCAAGTATTAAACTATGACTGCCGAATATTCGACAACCTGGATTTGGAATTGGAAGCGGACGGAGGGGTGGACGATTATCTAGCTGAATACTACGGTTCCAAAAGGGAAGATCCCTTGATTACTGCTATAGACCAAATTCAATTAAGCCAATTTGATAACAACTATCCACCTATAGCCAAAGGAGGATTAACCAAGAAATCAAAACTGGAGATTGAGACCAAAAGAGAAGCGTATCCGAGATTGGTTCTGGTCAATCAATTATACTCAGTTTTTCCTTCCAATCCCACATTTGTAGACCAAGCAATTCAGAAACTGGTGGATACAGGTAAAATCAAGCAACTGAGAATCAACCATAAAGATTTTCACGATAATGTCGTTATTAAGAATGAAGATTATATGACCATAGTGGAGACGTTTAGTGATGATGGCAATGTCAGCAATTTTAGTAAATTCTTAACCGAAAACAGGTCCGCAAATAATGTCACTTTGAAAGATTCCGAAAAGTATGGATTTCGGATCGATGACCTGATTTCGAAAGGTTTTTTGAACATTTCTACAGGGAAGTCAACTATAAACACGGAAAATTACTACCTTTCTGTACCAAATATCGGAGGGTTCTTGAAGCTAATTCAAGAGAGTAAGAAATTCGTTTTTAAAGTAATTGGCACTACTAAATGGAAAGAAGCTTTAGAAAGCAAACTAGAAGAAAGATGGAACTACAAGAACCGAAAGTGGTACTACTTTAAAGGTTTAAATTTGAAATGGGTTTTGAGTTACTGTGCCGGAGCAGGTACTCTGGAAGTGTTCAACACCCCTGTTGGGAAAGGCTGGAAGATTACTGGAAAATAGAAACTAATAAAGATAACTCATCACATTAACGAACTCTCTGCTGTTTCATCTGCTTCCTCTGCTTTTTTTCTTGTCGTTTCTTCTCTATCTTTCTCTGCTCTTCGGGGCTGAGTTTAGAAATTCTCTCTCTTTCCTTACGTTGTTCTTCGACTCGTTTACTCTCCAATTCTTCTTTTTGAACTTCGTCCAAAGCCTTTTTGATCTTCTGAATTTCAGCCTCTCTGGTCTTCTTTACTCGCTTAAGAGTCTCAGGTCTGAATTTGACGTTTTCTACAACATTGTCCACCAAACTCAAGAAAGAAGTTAGCAAATCCTGGTTAGCCTTCAATTCAGAAGCAGTGGAGGGGAAATTGGTGAACAGAATTGCCTTCTTGGAAGAAGCGGCTTCTTCAAGAGTAGTAGGCTTGACGATGGATTGATCAGTGAAGGCGACGTATTTGAGCAAAGTAGGAGAGCTAGTAAGACCAGAATTTTCAGCATCATTGTACACCTCCTCGGTAATATCAGCAGTTTCGGACATGAACACATATTCAGTTGGAAGTTTGGACGATTCAGAAGTCTTTGTCAGTGACAGAAAATAATTTTCAATACGAGCTTGGTTCATACCATCTTTGTTGACAATAGCCCAAATAAAGTCATCAATGTTGGATTCGGCCTCATCGTTGTACTTAACGATGATGTTGACGCTATCAATGGATTTCTCAATGGAGGAAATGAAGAAGGACAGGATAGTTTCTGTTACCAAGAGCAAAAGATTGTGTCTTGGCTTCAAAGTGAATCTTACAGTCAGAGATTCAATGTTCTTTCTACCAGTGGCGAAGTAAGTGTAATGCTCATTGTCGTCCTTGACAACTTTTTCCTTAACTGAACATCCTAAGGAAGCAAATTGTTTGTCCAATACTTCTTCAGCGGATGAAACCCATTTGCCCACAAGCCTTGCATTGTAGCTTGCGCCCAAGAAATGGGTCAAAAGATAGGCCAATGTGAACGAAACGGTGACCAATTCCAGCTTCCAATTGTAGGTAATTAAACGCTGGAGCAAGCCCATTTCCTTCAGTTCTTCGTACGTGTGCTCATAGTATGGCTGAGAAACCTGTTGGGCAGAAGCCACGGCCAGTAAGGACAGAATAGCAAGCATTTGTTGGATTGGAATGTTAAGGGTCTAGAGAGAGGTGGAGATGAAGGCGATAGAACGTGCTCTGTCGAATGGTCGTGCTGAAAAATCAAAATCGCAAAATGAACTAAAGGCAGACAGAAGTTCAGCAGTGAACGCCGTACACTACGGTTGGAGATGACCGTTAACACATTGGAAACCTCACCAACAATTGAAGGCATGCATACATATTTTCCTCACTGAAAGGAATCTTTTCTTCCCATTATTTTTTCCTCCTGGGCTACGTTGATCTATTGTTCCACTGGTCACACCAGAACAGCTTAATTATCCTATATACACTAGTTTGATCTTCTTTGCTGCTTCTTCAATGACGATTCGATATCAGTGACATCCAACTTGGTACCTCTGATATAATACAACTTGTTTCTCGATCTGTACTTCGTAGGTCTCTTCAGAATATCAACTCTTTCGATCACAGGGTTGAAAATAGGCACTCTGATCTCCACTCCGAGTTTAGCATAAGAGTTCCTAAGTAGGATGTTGGAGTCACAGCCGTTTCTCTTGACAGCAATTACCATACCAACTAAAGGTGGCTGTTTATTATTATAGGTAATACGAACGATATCTCCCGAACGTAACAAGCTTGGATTTGACTTGTCCAACAAACTCTTTTTCACACCATTTGGATCCAACTTCTTGTATTGGTTCTCCTTAACGTACTTCATCAATGGTGTTCCTTCTCTTAACTTGGGCAATGGCTGATACACCTTAACCACTTTCTGGCCCAAATATTGTGTCTTGTACCCGGCTGTTTGTATTATTGGAGTACTTATAAGGCTGCTTCTCGTAGCCCTAAGGGCCTTAAAACTCTGCAACAACATCTACTCCCTTGTCCGTCACTTGATGGTGTTGATTGGGTGAAAAGAAAAAAACGTATAGCTACGAGTGCGAATGGAAAGAATATCTGTTCTACTCTTACCTAATCTATTATATTACATAATCATACATGAAAAATGAACTACGACTCAAAATCTTGGTCTTCTCTTTCTGGCTGTAAACTTGGAGTCGTTGGCCACACTCTTTCCCCTCCTCTTCATTACTTCTTTCTTACGCTGGATGTAGTCTTTTCTTGTCTCCATTAATTTCATCTGTTTCTTATTAAGTTTTCTTTCCTTGGTGGGAGCATCCATCACTACTCCTTCTAAGTTGATCTGAACATCTGGAGTACCAGCGGATAGAACCAGGTAATACTTCTTGTTCTTCTTGCTCTCCGGATCATCAATAACCACACCTCCTTGGAATCCTGCTACCTTGGCGGCACTTTGAATCTGATCCAGCTGATTATCATTCATCGGATAAAACTGTGCTGCAACTTTACCACCTCTTTTCAGTGAGGCATACAACGTATTGAAAAACCTCAACAATCTTCTCTTTGGATCGGCATTACTTGTATCGGCATTACACAGCCATTGGATTGCAGAAATCGATATCACTGCGTCAAAAGTTCCAGCTCTGAAGGGAATTCCATTCCCTATATCTGCCAGAAGCAGATCTCCTTCCACCTCCCTATCCAAAGCAGTAGCCAACATGTCAGGTGATATATCCATTCCAATCCACATATCTCCTTCCTCTGTTAAAATCTCTCCAGAAAGTCCTGACCCACACCCTATGTCGAGAATGAAATTAGCCGTGTCCTTCGGCAAGTTTAGCAATTCCAAGGCCCGAAGTGTCATTTTCGCCTGAATATGCTGGATACGTGTATTATTGGTATATTTGCGAGATTCTGTTTCATTATAAAACACCTCTGCCGGTGCCAACTGCTCAGGACGTGACATAGTTGGTAGTCAGATTATCCTAGCGGATTTTTTTTTTTCAAAGCTTATCCATGGTGGTGTATGGATGCTCGATAATGAAAGATGTGGTGCTTCTTTCGGTTCCATAAATTACCGTTCAAAGCCGAAATACTGAATAATCAAACTTTCACCTCCATTTAATGATGCCGATCCCAGTGGCGAGAGTCGACTCTGACACTCAGATGCAGGCAATTAAAAGGAATGCTAAAAAGGAACGCTCAAAGATACACAATTTCCCATTGAAGGGTCAGGAAATTGGCAGCAGCATGACAGGCTTCGAAGAGGATTTAAAAGAGTACGACATTATGGAAGATTTAAAGAGCCATGACTTGGTTCTTATCAAAAAGAACGCTCAAATATCTACTCGATACGATAAGAAGGGGGAATTGAGGTCCCGTTTCGGTGACATAAGTTTCAATCAGTCACGGTCGATATTTGACTCATCAATAATGGAAACTCCCTTTCGGGGATTCTTTATTCTGGCATGGATGGCTGTGGGAATGTTAGCTTTAAAAACATTAGTGGAATACGAAAGAAATAACACAAGAATTTACACCTCCAATATCATCAGGATAATGCAAAAAGATTTAATCAAGGTCGGATTTGCTGATCTGTTGATGTACCTTAGCATGTATGCTACGTTTTTCCTCCAAAAACTGATTAAAAATGGATATCTTGATTGGGATAATACAGGCATGTACCTGCAGCACGTTTACCAGTGCGGTTTCCTCTTTTTCTGGCTGCTGACAGCTAAGAGGATGGAGTTTCCTTGGATTGGAAAGATTTTTTTATTATTGCACTCATTGGTCATGCTAATGAAGATGCATTCATACGCTTTTTATAATGGGTATCTGTTCAAAATCCAGAAAGAACTGGACTTTTCACAACGGCATTTGAACAATAAAAAGCAAAAATTAGATAAAGAGACCACTGCCGCTCTTCAAAAATCAGTGGAGTTTTGCAAGTTTGAACTTACTAGTCAAAGCACCACATCTCCGTTCCCATCTAACGTGAACTTGAAAAATTGGTTTTGGTACACCATGTACCCAACCGTTGTATATGAGATTGATTATCCATTAACTAACGAGATCAGGTGGAAGTATGTTGGGACCAAGATGCTAGGCATCTTCGGTGTGATTTTCTTAATGATTTTGGTTGCTGAAAGTTGGTTATACCCGTTGGCTCTGGAAGCGATCCAATTGAGGAAATTACCTGTGTCTCAAAGAGTTTCTCCATATGTCTTCATTCTTTTGGAGATGGCTCCACCATTCTTGTTAATGTATATGTTGGTGTTTTATCTCATCTGGGAATTGATATTGAATGCTGTTGCTGAATTGACAGGATTTGCAGATAGATCCTTTTATTCGGAATGGTGGAATTCTGTCTCATGGGATGAATTTGCTCGGGATTGGAACTTGCCAGTTCATCGGTTTTTGTTGAGACATGTATACCATAGCTCCATCAGCGCATTTCAATTGTCCAGGTACAATGCGACCCTTTTCACATTCTTGTTAAGCTCATTCGTTCATGAACTGACTATGTATGTGATTTTTGGTAAGTTCAGAGGGTACTTACTCTATTTTCAAATGGCCCAAATTCCTCTCACTTATCTCTCCAGGACAAAATTCATGGCTGATCGAAAAATCCTTGGAAATTCTATTTTCTGGCTGGGAATATCTACTGGGCCAAGCCTCTTGTGCTCTCTATACTTAGTGTTTTAAATAGGGATATACTTATTTACATGGGCAAAACACAGTCATCGGTAGATCATCTCAAAGGGTCTGGTATCATTGAAACAGCTCTCAAAAACTTCATCAACTATACTTTCAGCCTGTTCTTTATCCTTACAATTAGGATTTGCCTGCAAACTTAGAACAGCTCTCCTTCGGACGCAATCTTGATGCCCACTATTGAATCTACTAATTGATGATCTCCAAAACTGTTGCATTATCCTGCATTCACCACTGAGTGACGACGCCCTAATTTCAGAACAAGCGTGATGACGCAAATTAAACCAGTCCACTTTGAACTTGGTGTTGTCATAGGCGTGAATCAACTCATGAGAAACAATGTCTTCCAGATGCCACTTGTCTATCAACCTGTTTTGACAAATAAGGATTCCAATTTCAGGATGAAACCCTCCACCTTTCAAATCATCGCATTCGTCGCACACAATATCCTTAGCAGAAATCTGCCCCCCTGCTTGAGAAATTTGATCCATCAGGAACTTTACCGTTGGTGAATACCGCAACATCCAGTCTCTGTATTCGTAGCACTTGGCACAGTCATCTTTGGACTTTTTGAGTTTGAGATCGTTCTCATACTTTACTTTTTCTTCTTGAGTTAAACCCAGGCCTGTCTTGTAGCTCAAAGTTCTCCTCCACCAATTGAATCCGGAGGGTGGTTCATCATTTGGCTCTGGCATCTTAGGCGTGGTTGTAGGAGAACGAGACTTTCTCGACTTTTTAAATTTTCAGATGAAAGATTTTCGTAAAGGATGGGGGAATTGCTCCCAAATCAGTGGCTTTGGACCCGTTACTACTTACTAAGAGGATAGAATGTTCGACTTACTGGAAGCTGAACTAAAAGAGATAACTATTAAATATTGGTAATGTAAAAAAAATCATGCCTCCAATCAGATTCGAACTGATGATCTCCTCATTACTAGTGAGGTGCCTTACCAACTTGGCCATAGAGGCTTATGTAGTTATTGAAAATTTTGGGTAGCTTAAGACTTAATTTACTTCATTTTCTTCAAGCCACCGCCTGCTTGGTTTCATCTTTCAGCCCAACCCGGCCATTCAAGAGACCATTCGGCTTTACAGATTTAAGAAGTTTAACAAATTTAGCTATTTCGTGGACCCCTTAACTTTACTCAATACTCCAACGGGAAGAAACTTCAACCCACTACGAAAAATGTTCTACTTTGACCAGTTTCAATTGGATTGCATCAGTTGAAACTCAAGTGAACTGTACGTTTCTGACCAATTACTAGCCACTGTCTTCTATAAATAGATTTTACAAACTTAATTGACCAAGCCGGTCATTTTTTCCCACTTCAATGCCCTACCTAAACATATTAATACCAACAGTGAAATCGCTATCAGTTTCAACATCCTAACATCAGCATCATACTTATCGCTCAAGCTGAGGTTGACGATTTACGGACCACTCTTCAGCTATTATTAGATCCAATGCAATGGAACAGTTAAATCTTTCCAGTTGGCTAAATGAACTTCAGTGTTCAGCATATTTAGACAGGTTTGAGGGTAAGTATTCACTTTCGCCCCAACGTTGAATATCATCTAACATTCATAGAAAATGGTATAACTACAGATCTACTGTGTGATCTAGATAAGGGGGCTTTGATTGATCTTGGGATCGATAAAGTTGGTCCAAGAATAAGATTAGAGAATGAAATTCAGAGACTAAGGCTCAAGAGGCTCAGAACCATACTGCCTCTCGAAAGATTGAGTGAGATCATTCTACCCGACTACGCTAGTGAGACATCGTTGTCGGAGAAGGATGCACTTGGCAACCAGGTTTCTCCCTTGTCCCCAACAAAACAGTTGGTTCAGAAATCACCTAGAAATCAGCTAAGACGAAGCCATTCTAGTTTGAAATCTACTACTGATGAAAAGTCGTCCAAATCTTTGGCGACATTCATCAATCTCGACGGTTCCAAGAAACAAATTGACATACGAGGATGCTTCAATGCCATGTCCATCAAGCGAAAAGCTCTAAAAGGTTTGGATTTGAAAATGGACCCTGATTTGTGTGCTGCATACTTTGTCAATGATGACGAAGAACTTCATTTGATGTACGACATTGAATTAGTCACAGTGTGCCATTCTGCAGATAGAGTTGAAAGGAACAGAATCATTTTGTGTAAAAAGACTGAGTCTCCTACATTAGCAGCAATCGAAACCTCTACAGCGGCTATGAAATTGGCAAGGAATTCAGATAAAGGTTTAGCTCAAGAAAATGACAATAGCGTAATCAAGGAGTCTACTGAAGGAAAACCGTCCTTGAATAACTTCTTTGGACAAAGACCTCCGAGTGAATTGATTTCAACAAACCTGGCAGAGTATTTCCCAGATACAAAGGTTAACAAACTACAGGAAACTGTGAGGAATTCAGTAAGGAACTCAATGAGAATTTCAAGGTTAATGTCTTCTCAGTTCTCCAATGCCTCTATTTTCAGTGATCACAGCGGTAATCATTCAAGGTTAAGCTCGTCACTTTCCCGGTATGCTATGAGTAACATTGCAGGTGATAGGGCTAGTATCATCAGTTCAAGCACGAGGAAAACAATTGGCAAGGTTCTTGCTGATAGAATCACGAAGGAGGACGGAGATACCGTGGAGCCAGAATACAACGAGCACACAGTTCGTTCAAATCATGAGGCAAATTCTAGTAATGAACTTTCTGATTCAGTTCATGAAAGACACAATGAGTTTAATGAAGGAGACTCTTCGATTATTGAATTATTTGAGGAATGTGATGATGATGATACTGGTGACGACGAGTATATGCTAAAGCAGCTCTCCATAGAGGAAGAAAGAGGGCCCCAATCTTGGTTGAAGGGTGCTCGTATTGGTGCTGGTAGTTTTGGAACCGTATTCTTAGGGATTAATAGCTTCACAGGAGAGCTGATGGCAGTTAAGCAGGTGGAACTACCGACTGCTAGATCAGTCAATGATGCTCATGGACAAAATATGCTAGAATCCTTGAAACAAGAAATTTCCTTATTAAGAGAACTTGATCATGAAAACGTTGTCCGATGTATTGGATCTAGCATCGATGACGAATTCCTCAATGTGTTCTTGGAGTATATTCCAGGAGGATCTGTGTCTTCAATGCTGAACAACTATGGTCCTTTTGAAGAACCACTAATAAGAAATTTTGTAAAACAAGTTTTGTCAGGTTTAGCCTATCTACATGAAAAACAAATCATTCACAGAGATATCAAAGGTGCCAATGTACTGATTGACACCAAAGGAACAGTAAAGATTTCAGATTTTGGTATATCCAAACGAATGAGTGACCTGAAACCGTCTTCAAAAAGAGCGTCACTACAAGGATCCGTCTATTGGATGGCACCGGAGGTCGTCAAGCAGACAGTTTATACCAATAAAGCTGATATCTGGTCTGTGGGGTGCTTAATCATCGAAATGTTTACGGGGAAACATCCTTTCCCTGATTTTAGTCAAATGCAAGCGATTTTCAAAATCGGAATGCAAACTCGTCCTGAAATCCCGCCCACAGCTTCAGACTTGGCCAGATCATTCTTGGAATCATGTTTGGAGAGTGATTACACCAAAAGAAGTAGTGCCACTGACCTATCACATCATGAATTTGTGAAGACTGCTCTTTTGGACAGACATAACTAAGAACACAGTTTGAAGCAATATATACTGTATCCATTTTTCAAATCAGAAGATAGCCATTCTTGGTCCACATGATAGCATTGAAACGACTTATCCAACATTTTTTCCAAGAATTCTGATAATACATCCTCGTCTCTTAACTGGATGCCTACCACAACGATTGTTTCACTGTTACAAATAGTCTTTGTAGCAGCAATGAAATGGTCTAGAAGAAAGCTATTGTAGATGGTATCAAATGCCAGGACGAAATCAACTTGTCTTCTCTCTAAAGTTGACTCCAAATTGGAAACTCCAAATTCGATATTCTCCCAATCAAACTCGACAATCTTGGTATTAGCTTTCGGTTGTCTATTGTTTTCTATATTTTTGGCCAGTAATTTCAAGACATGTTTTTGATCTGTAGCTACGAACAGTTCACATCTGGTGCTCAGAGTTGATGCCAAAACTCCAACAACCCCTGACCCCAACTCAACCACAACTCCGCAACCATTGAACATATCGCTTAGGGGATGTTTATGGTACAACATCCATTCTGCAAATAGAGGGGAAACGTTCCAGAGGTAAAACCCAGTCGTACCTGTGCCATGCCTGGAATAAACTCCGGACTTGGACTGTTCAACCTCTATATCCAAGTCGCCGATGGGTATCACAAACTTATCCGCCTTACTAGGGTAATAGCCTAGATCGTTGTTCAGCTTCGAGTCTGAGTATAAAAGGTATACATGGTCATAGACATCATCCTTTCCGATTAATGTGAAATCTGATAGGGACATTTTGCGTTTTTTCTTTTTTCCCCCAGACGGAGCTGCAGAAGAAGGGTAATTCTTGCTGGACGGCGTTGGAGAACGCTCAACGGGTCCCCCATATTACATGGCGAGGTGATGTCACCCGGTGATGCGCGAACTCTATTTAATAGGAGAAAAATCCTTGACTCATTATTTTCTAAGTCTTCCTATATTTTATACTACAATGAAGAAAGCAGGTGTTTTGGGCGCAACCGGAAGTGTTGGCCAACGTTTTATACTTTTACTAAGCGATCATCCAGAGTTTGAGTTGTCTGTTCTCGGAGCTTCCTCTCGCTCTGCTGGAAAGAGGTATGAAGATGCCGTCGTCTGGAAGCAAACTGATCTTTTGCCTGAGTCCGCAAGAAATATCATTGTTCAAGAGTGCAAAGCTGAGGCTTTCAAGGACTGTGACATTATCTTCAGTGGGTTAGACGCCGATTATGCTGGAGAAATTGAAAAGGAATTTGTTTCTAGTGGTTTAGCTGTTGTCTCTAACGCAAAGAACTACAGAAGAGAGGCAGACGTTCCTTTGATCGTTCCTATTGTCAATCCAGAGCATCTGGAAATTGTTGAACAGAAAGTTAAGTCTGGACAAAAGGGATTCCAAATTTGCATTTCTAACTGTTCCACTGCTGGGCTCGTTGCTCCTTTGAAACCTCTGGTGGAGAAGTTTGGACCAATTGACCTCCTGACAACTACTACTTTACAGGCTATTTCCGGAGCCGGATTTTCTCCAGGTGTTCCAGGAATAGATATATTAGACAATATTGTACCATTCATCAGTGGTGAAGAAGAGAAAATGGAATGGGAGACCAGAAAGATTTTGGGAGGACTCTCCGAGGATAAGATGGAATGCAGACTTGTTAGTGAAGACGCAATGAAAGTTTCCGCTCAATGTAATAGAGTTCCTGTAATTGATGGTCATACTGAGTGCATTTCCCTGAGATTCGAACGAAGACCCCCTCCAAGTGTTGAGGCAGTCAAGCAATGTCTTAGAGACTACGTTTGTGAGGCCAGCAAATTGGGCTGTCCATCCGCTCCCAAGAACACCATTCACGTTTTGGAACAAAATGACCGACCACAGCCAAGGTTAGACCGTGTACGTGATAATGGGTTTGGAGTTAGCGTCGGCAGAATCAGAGAGGATCCAGTGTTAGATTTCAAGATGGTAGTATTGTCCCACAACACAATCATCGGAGCTGCTGGTTCTGGAGTACTCATTGGAGAGATCCTGTTGAAAAAGGGTCTCATTTAAGGTTGATGACTTCAGCTTAACGTACTTTCATCTATAAATAGTTTACATGAGATATTATACTTTAGATTCCTGTTTCTTTTCCTTTCTCTTTTCTTTTTTATCCTTCTTCTCTTTCTTCTCTTTCTTGTCTTTCTTTTCCTTCTTCTCCTTCTTCTCCTTCTTGTCCTTTTTCTCTTTCTTTTCTTTTTTCCTACGTTTCCTTTCTTGTTCCTCGGACTCAGAATCAGAGGCTTCTGGTTTAGGCTGTTCGTCAGTTTCAACTTCCTTAAGTACTTCCTCTTCCTCCTCTTCTATCACATGCTTTTGAGAATTCGTGACAGTATTTATTACTGGCTCTACGGTGACAGGCTCATCGTCGAACTTGATTTTTTTATTCAGTTTGACTCCTGCTTCAATTTTACCTGTGTCAGCAGTAGCACCTTCAAATCCCGCTTTACGGGGCTTTTCCCCAAAAGTTGGAGCATCCAGCAAAGGAGGTAAACCTCTTAGTTCTCGTTGTAATCTTTTCAATTGAGAGATTTTGGCTGCATTATTGTTAGTTGCAGTAGCAGTAGTTCCATCGTTAAGAGCCATAAAGTTAAGCTCTTGAGCCGTTTCTTCATCCGCTTTGGCAATAAACTCGTCAAGCAGCTCTTGTACATTTTCAGTTTCCAGGGGCTGTTGTCCTGTAACGTTTATGGATACTGGATGTGAGACAGCCATATTTCGGCCTATAGATTGTAGACTCATGGGGCACTGATTCAGTTCGATCTGAAAATTTTATAGTTTGAGGCGATGAGGTTCTCCTCCAAGAGAACTTCCCACTATAATTGAATCGCTCCGTCTAAAGTTTCTCCCCTAAACTTACCTTCGCGACAAAGCATAGTACGAAAAACTACCAACGAACTCAGCAAAAAAGTGGTTCGTAACTACTCAGTCTTATTCTTCCAAGTTGTCCTTCACCATCTCTTTTCTTCCAGCTGAAAATGCTTCGAGTGGTTAATCAAAAGATGGCTTCAAATGTTGCTTCCGGAATGTACCGTGCTAATGGAAATATGTTCAGAACACTGGGCCAAATTATGCAACGGCCCCAATTGGCCAACCCTACCAATATACAATCACAGTCCCTTGTTCAAGAAGTTTCTCCACTATCTTTTATCAATAACTTTGTCGGCTCATTTTCACAAAGACGATGGGGTACTAGAGGTGGAAACAGAGGAAACACATACCAACCTTCCACATTAAAAAGAAAGAGAAGATTAGGATTTTTAGCTAGAATGAGATCCATAAGCGGACGAAAGGTGATTCGCAGGAGACAGCTAAAGGGAAGATGGTACCTATCCCACTGAATCATTTGTCCGTCGCCCATCTGATGTGTATATAGTTTAAATGTAGAATCGAATACTGAAATCCTTTTATTGATTGCTTATATAAGCAGACATATTTTTTCACTCGACCATTTGTAGTAGGAAAAATTTGAAGAAACTCACTCCTCCACGTCCAACCTTGCAACAGCCATGTCATTAGCCAGAAGTATACCAGGGCGTGGTTTTGTTGCAGTAAGCAGCTACTGTAGGCTATTTTCTACTACGGGTCTTGCTTATGCTCCAAAGAAGCAAGCTTCACAAGATAACTCCAAGAAGAAAGAGGCAAAGAGAATGGCCTTACTTCGTTTACAAGCAAAACAACCAGCCAACAAGTCTCCATTATACATGACAATCCCGGAAGCTCTAAGATATCTGAGGGCAGCAGAGGTAGGATTTCCTATCAATGAAGCTGTAATTTCCATATGTTCAGTCATTGTGAACGATAAAGGTGCTCCACCCATAAATGGTTCAGTAAAACTTCCTCGTCCTTTGAAAGAGACCAAATTAGCAGTATTCTCTGACGATCCAGCATTGCAGGAGGAAGCCACTAAATTTGGAGCTTCTTTGGTTGGAGGAAGTGAACTGATTGAAGACATCAAGAATGGGAAGGTCCAGTTGGATTTTGATAAAGCTTTTGCTACCCCCGACATTGTGCCATCTCTTAATCAAATTGCCCGTATTTTAGGTCCTAGAGGCTTGATGCCGAATGCTAAAAGAGGAACGGTAATCACAGATGTGCAGAAGGCTGTTGTTGAATCCCATGGTAGCTTGCCATTCAGGCAGCGCAACAACTTACTCAGTCTTCCTGTTGCTCGTACGAACTTCACAGACGAAGAGACTCTTGAGAATATCATTGAGGCCAATGCTGCTATCAAGGAGAGCATTTCCAGAATTAGAACCAAGAAACCTATTCTTTTTGGAGAAACCACCATTACATCTACCCACGGTCCTGGAATAGTAATTGACTTTTAGACATGTATATATGATAACTAAGATAAGATAAAGTGAACTAATTGGGAGCTTAGAGGAGTCGCTTACACTCAGTGATACCTTGAAATAACACTTGAAATATCCTTACCTAATACACTTGGTTCCCAGGAAATTCGCTTACAATCGAAACTCTCATCTCTTCAACCAAACAGCATACATGTCTGAATCCAAATCAGAGATTCTACCCCCTGAGCCGGAGGAGGAGAGATCGCTGAGAACTCTTATCTTTATTTCGGTTTTCTCAGTCATTGTGTTACTAGGCGTGCCTCTTTGGTTCCTCACTACATCGTTATACAGAGCGGAACTTCCAGTGGAAGAGATCAACAATCTGTCCTCTACTCTCAAATCACAAATTCACTATGATATCCCCTTTTATATCGAACTACCGAAACCTATGCGATATTTGGTTTTGGAGACACAGGAGTTACTTGATTCAAAGTTGGCACAATTGTCCAGCGAGCATCCATTTGACGTGGATTATCACGTTTCTTTGATTTCAGGGCCCAAGAAGAGTGATTTAGATTATCAAATTGAACTGGTCAACTCAGAAGATCCTAATGGCGAAGGGCTGTTTATTTCCCCCTATGAGAGGAGAATTGTAATAAGAAATAGTGAGAATGTTGTTGTCAATAAGTTGGTACCAGATTTCATTTCAAGAGTCATTCTAGATGAGGTACTCAAGTATGAGATCTCCGTTCATCAAGGGTTGCTAACCACTAATTCTGGCTTTGAAATTCCATTCAAAGATAAACTGAAGCTTACCTTCAACTTATTCAAGGGCGACGGACTGCCGATTGATTGGGATACTTCCAGTCTTGAAAGATATTTGGATGGTGCCCTGGAAAACTTTCGTACTTATCTGGACTTGCGAGTGGAAACTCAGGTGATCTATTTTGCTTCTTTGAACATTAACAAGGATAACTTAATAATAGAAGATGGTCAGTATTTGTTAACTGAGAGAAATTTATCAAGTTTTATCAATTATTCCGATTGGGGATTGGAAGATTCAACCACCACGGATCCAACGTTGAACTTTATCATTTACATTCCATCTGAAGATACCAGACCGTTGAAAGTTCAAAATTCCGAGCACAACTCTTTTTTGATAGCCCAATACGGGGGAGTTCTTATTCTAAACGATATAGTGGATAACCAACTCTCTGAAACCGACTTGATGCCTATATTGGACATATTTACTTCTCAACTATACAAGCTGATCGGGGTACCTGAGCACATAGAATCGTTAACACCCAAATCTCCTCAGATACGTGTAGATATCATGATGAGATTGAAAATTATAGAGAACTTGCAGTTGGCAGTCGACAACTTGAAATCGCTGATCACTTTGTCCAAGAGGTTATCCACAATCAATATTCCAGATTTCACCATAGAGCATGTCAATTCTGCTATAGAAAACATCAATCAATCTATTGACAAGCTTAATTCTCGTGAATTTGTTGATAGTCTAAAGCTATCTAACGAAGCCATCGAAGAATCAGACAGAGCATTTTTTAGTGAGAACATGGTTCAGCAGGCGTACTTCCCAGATGAGCACAAAATGGCTGTTTATTTGCCATTGATTGGTCCAATCGTTATGATTACTTGCTTAATGTTCTTGAGAGTCATGAAGAAGTAAAATTGAATACATTCCCATTCACATTTTCAACTTAAGTTCTCTTTTTCTTTGCTTTCAGTTTGTTAGTCACATTGAACCAAGCTGGACTCAAACCCTTTGCTGCCAACAACTCTTGAACGATCTTTTCATGAGGTCCTTGTACAGTAACCTCGGTCGACTTACTTTGGATATTTTCCCCTATGGTGGTAGAGCCGGAACATTTGACTCTTAATTCATTGGCAAGTTCCTGCGCCTTTATGTGATAGACCTCAAAATTGGATATTCTTGTGACGACTTTCCTGCCAATCCTCATCTCTGTCACGATTTCCACTTTTGGAACATTCCCTTTTTTAATCTTGATTGATTCTACTTCTTCATCTGGAGTGTTAATTGGAATTATCTTATGGTTAATAGTAAAACCTTTAAGGAACTCAGAAAATATTTTGTCTCGTGCAATAGTTCTTCCCTCTTTCAGTTTGACAATTTCCTGAAGAGGAGGGTTTAAAAATATCTTATTCTTCTCTCGCACTAGATCTTTGCTTCGAATATACTCATTTAAAATGTTCTTCAATTCTTGCTGCGAGTATAAAACATTGGTCACTTTATCATTGTCATTAAAGAAACTTCTAGTGCAACTATTGGGTTTATAGTAAAACAGAATGGTAAGCTTATCTTTGGAAGGTTTGTTCTGACTCTGCTTAGACGAGTTGACACTTTTAACCGTATATGGCACAAACTTCCTGACTTTTTCATTGTCAGAACTTGCTACGGAAATAATTGTTAGATCTTCCCCTTTACCCTTTAGATCTAACAGCTTTAGTTTTTGCATGGCTTTCAAATACTTACTAGTTTTTTTCCAAGAAGTCTTCTTCATAGTAACCAGGCTGGAGTCTATAGGGGGCATATTTTTGAGGATATGGTTCATGAAATTAGATGCAGAAATTGGAAGTGAGATTTTGTCTTGAGTGATGGTCTGAAGCAAAGCTCTTTCAAAAAACATATCGACATCTTCCACTGTTAGCTCCGTCAAAACTTCCGCCAATTCATTAGAATCGGATGCCTCATGCTCGATGGTTTCGTCTTGAACCTCACTATTGAGGGCTTCTGCATTATTGTGCAAGCCATCTTCTTCTACTGGTTGTTCCGAAGTCACATCTTGAAACTGAAGGATAGTCTCTAAGGCTTCCTCTTCTTTGGGAGGTTTAAGCGTGATTTTTGCCAATTGACACAAATGGTCTTCGA
Organism: Komagataella phaffii GS115; assembly: GCF_000027005.1. Classification (NCBI taxonomy): domain Eukaryota; kingdom Fungi; phylum Ascomycota; class Pichiomycetes; order Pichiales; family Pichiaceae; genus Komagataella; species Komagataella phaffii. The sequence goes on from NC_012965.1 coordinate 909,564, forward strand.
AATGGTGGTAAACTCTTACGGCAACACCAGATTTACCAACAGTTTCCTCCACATCACTTAAACCTAGCAAACACTCCCCCACGGCATATACAACATTTGGCTGTTTATAACTAGCAACTCCGACAATACTCCCCTTAACACACCTAGAGTCAAAAGGAGGAATGCAGCCTGGCAACATTAAGTCTGCTCCATTGATCAGTTTCCCGATAACCATGTCGTTCGTTAGAACTATTGGGATGAGGGAAGGGTACCTCCACAGCGTCATTATGGAAGGCAGAACATTGGAATCTTTCGTTTTAAACCACGTTGGAGTACTCTCTGCATCTGTGTAGATAGTTCCCGAAATCTTAAGCGGTGACTTGAAGTTGCCCTGTTTGGAGTCACTGGGGAAAAGATAGTCAATCGGCACATTAGAAACTTTGTAATCTTCCACAACCTTTGCGAATAGCTTCTTTCGGTCTGAATTCTTTAGATTAGACAGTGGTTTCAAATCTGGGTCCTTTTTGAACATCCTTCAGGATTGTCAGCAACCAGTAGTTGTGATAATTTATAGTTAAGTGGAGATGATGAAAAGATGAGGTATCTGATTATATAATCTTTTCCCCATCGGACGGTAGCGTAAACGCGATCTGTTCATGGATCTGGAACCTTGTCCCGTCCAAAAGCTGAAAGGAAATCATGGAAGAGATATATCAGAAGCCATTGCCACTGAGCGCCCCTGAAGAAAACTACCAATGGTGTCCCACCATTTATCTTATCTCAGGAATATCAGCAAACCGCCTGCAATTGAGTGTTTTTCGTGTGAATTCCCAAAAAGTCTGGTCAGTGAGCTTGAAGAGTGAAATTATCTGTCAATGTTGGCGACCGGATGGCAAGATCATTGCAGTCAGTTTAAAAGATGGTTCAATAAGACTTTATGATGGAAATATGGGAACGCTAATGTATGTCATTGAGTCTGCAAATAACACAGGCGGGCCAACTGCCTCATTTTTGAGTTGGCCTAATGTCAAACAGATAAAGTCCCAAAGTTCCGAAGACTCGGAACCAACTCTTCAAGAAAAATTGGAGAAGTTTTTTGACTTTAACCTGGCAAAAGGGTTGCCAAAATTAACCCCATTGAATAACACAGACACCGTCTTCATGAATAAATCGTTACAAGATGAAGATAAGTACTTAACGCAAGATAACACACTGAATTATTTGTTGACCAATTACAATAACGTCATCTCCCTTAGTCTATTAGGGTTCTTTCAAATTGCAAGCTTGGTCAAGTTTGACTCCAATGACGTTATCCTGCATCATTTCGAATCGGATGACCTTTCAACTCTCTACTTCTTATACAATAGAGATGGGAGTACCCTGCTCAAGCAGATTAGTTTGAACTTTTTGAAGCAAAGAGATATTGTTAATTTGGGACTGAGCTACAGCAAGATCAACTCGTTGATCGAATATGTTAATCAAGTATTAAAGCAATTGCATCATGAAACTAAGCCATACCTAGATTTTAACCATAAGTTATTAGATCTTTTGAAAGAAGAAATTATCTCTTCGGAAGGCGACGAAACTGGTATTTCCTTGTTGTACGGTTTGTTATTGACAGGAATTATGCATCCCTGTCTGAAAACTTGGATTACTGATTATTTAGGAGACAAAAACATCAGAAGGTGGATCAAACTGGCAGTAAATTGTTACGAAGGGAATAAGAAGTCTCTCTTCAGTCATCTGCTACCATGTCTAGAAAGAATAATTGTTATGCTAGACGAATTAAAGGGATCAACAACCCCACTGACGAAACAACAGCTTCAAAAGTTACTTTCTGGCTGCACGGATCTACTACAGAAGACTTATCTATTCATATGGAAGATCAATCATGAGCAAAGACTATTTAAGTATTTCATCGAATGGTTAGATTACGTCCTGCTAGAATATACGACTGATGATACACCAGATATGGAAATTAAAACCAAGGAGGTGACTGAATTTCTTACAAACCATTTAACAAGTTCCGTCATGCATGCATTTTTGGATGACTTGTCTTCGCTTCAAAATACCATCAGGATAGACATGAACACAATTACGGCTAGTTTTGTTGAAGAACTTAAAGTAAAAACAGACTCCAAAGACTTCCCTCTAAGCATCACGTTACCTTCTTCAACATTGTATTCTACTAATGATTCTGAAACGCACAATAATCTGAAAACTATCGTCTTAACAAACACCCCAGACGCACTGGAATTGATTTCCATTAATTTGATCACTGCCGATGTGCAACATCGTCATTTTTCGTTTCCTATGTCCGTTATATCTTACATGCATTACTCTGAAAACTCAACTTTCATATTGGCATCCGATGGCCAAGCTACTGAGTTCTTGAAATTAACCTCAATTGAAAGCAGCCCTATTCAACTGAGCAGATTTAGCGGGGACGAATTTATTCCAACATCATTCAAGATGACGCACAAAAATGAAGCAGGGTTCCTGATAGACTCAAATCGCAAGAAGTATCTATATTTCAAGCTAAAATGAGCCATACAATCAAATCACATTATCTGCAGGGCGGTTACAAAACCTTGATCTTATGAACTGGCCTTCCTCGTCGAGAGCATATTTATTTCTCACCCAGACTTGTATTTTCCTTTTAATTTTTGCATCTATGTCCATGTCTATAGACTTGTCCAAATAGTCGAGATCATCAATAGCTACTGGCTCCACGTTCAACATGAACCGCCTTAATTCTTGCAATTTCTTTCTCTTTTTAACATTTTGTCGTTTAAGTGCGATTGGAAGTCCGAAAACAGTTCCAGGAAACTCTATTTTCATGGAGGGAGGGTTGGTACGTTTGTAATAGAGTTTGTCTTTGAACAACGGAGACTGCGTGAAAAGAGACAATTTCCTGACATTTTGGTTTGTTTCTTCGTCAAATGCGACTTGGAGATCTTCAATTCCATTCTCCTTATAAAATGCTTGCAATAGAGATCCATCAAGCAAATTTTTGCAATTCGTGGACTCTTGGTCAGAGGAGTTATACAGGTCTTTGAAACTCTCCAATATGGAAACCGGCGGACTATTATGCTGTTTATCGAAATAAGCATCGTATTCACGGAGCGTTTCTTTGTCGTCAATGTCCTTAAAGTCCTTATAAATGCGATGTTCAATTTTGAAAAGGGAGTTGATATAGAGCCGTTGCAATGGTTCATCTGTGGCATACATGAATTGTCTCCACCACCGAGGGCATCTCTCAGCTATAGGCCGATTTTGAAAGTATGCTATGCTATATATATCATTGAACAGCTCCTGGGGTATGTGCTTTGTCTCGTTCATCTGAGACAATTGGGCATTGTAGTAGGTCAAAGCTTTTTGAAGGTACTCTCGTCGAGCCGTTTTCTCAGGATTCTGGCATTTTTTGAACTTTTTATGAAAAAATTGACATGAGTACTCAATTGTCCTGGCATCCAAACAAGATTTCTGAAAATTGGAAGCCAGTTTTTCTAACTGCTCCTTCATTGATTGTGCCTTATGAGTGCTACTTTATGTATGAGATGAGATCAGGGAAAAATGCACATTATATCAATACTAAAACCAGAAAAGGCAAGATGCGTTTATCGCGTGTATGTGTTCCTGTTTGTAAACAAGATGGTATCCTCTACTCTCCTCAGTCACTGTCAATGCCACTAACAACAACTGTGTATCAAGATAAAGAGAACAAGCTAGACAATGCAAAGCAGAGCCTGACATCACGGCAGAGCCTTGGAAAGCAAGTCAAACCGGATTCTCAGGCTAGACCTCGAACAATATTGGGATCTACAAACGTCAATAGCAAACAGATCCTAGACAAGAGGAACCTGATTCATCCAAAACAGCTGACCGTCTTGAATGAAAACAACCTGGAATCTCAGGATGAAATTGAAATAGTTCCAACACTAGATGAGCCAAATCTATCCGATAGAGAAGCCGATTCAGAGACCGAGTCAGAGGGGATCACATATTCAGAACCCACCACATTTAGAATAGAAAAGTTTCAGGATTTGAAGCCATACACAGATTCACTGTACTCTCAAGATTATAAGCATATACCCAAACTCGACTCGAGAGAGCTAAAAAAAGAGGAAGAAGACTTCTTGCTACAGTTAGATGAACAGATTGAAGAAGATCACCAAAAAAACAAAGAAAAGCTACTACCATTCCCACTACATTCGCAAAACGACAGCGACCTAAACATATACGGAGATCTCAATGTATCTAATCAGGAATTAGAACGGATGATATTTCTGTAGGGCTATTTACAATCTTCTCTATATATATAACTCATGTATTATTATTGGAATTCAATATTAGCAGCATAAATGGCATTATTGAGATCTCCTTCAGAAATCTCAGTCTTTGGGAAGGATGAATCATGGGACAAAAGAAGCCTTAACTTTGTAATCTCATTTCTTTCTATGAACCAATTGTCCTTTGGAAATTCAATCTCAATTTTTATGTACAGATCACCTTTGGGGTTTTGTTTGAAGAGCCAGTTTCTTCCTTGGTCTAAGATTGGCATTCCTTCGTTGGGAACCTTCAAAACTGTAGTCGGTGTTATAACCTTACCTGTGGGAGAATTGACCATCAAAAAGCGGCCATCTAAAGTTTTTATGGAGGGCTTGTAGTCAAATCCCGTTAGACAATCACATAATGGCAATTTCCAAGTTGTGTAAAGATCGTTACCTTTTCTCTCCAAGTACTCATGAGCCTTGGTAGTGTATTTTAATATAACATTTCCAGGTTTATAGTTTGGTTTTTCGTCAGACTCTCCTTCCAGTATGATTTCGCCTTCACTAGCAGCTCCTCTAGGAATGTTGAATTCTAGTATCTTGCTTTCCTCGACACATCCTGAACCTGAACATTTCTTGCACTTGAATTTAGACTGAATACGGAGCCCCGACCCATCACAATGAGAACAATCAATATACTCTTCAATGGCCCAACCATTTTGAACTGGTCTCATTGCTCTCTTCATACCAGAACCGTGACAAAACATGCATTTCATCATACTATTTGAATCTGCATTTTTTCTCAGTCGACTACCTGAACATTTGGAACAGATGGTAGATCTTGTAGAGGAGACTTTGATTACCTTGCCTTTATATAAATCATGAAGGGATATTTCCATCTCCATAACTGCATCTGGAGTCTTTCTTTCTTTCGGAGGACGGCTACCTCTTTGCTGATGATGATTATTAGAAAAAATTGAAGAACTCGTCAGCTCCATAAGGATTCGCATCGTCAAAGTCGAACCCAAACCCAGGAACACCCCCAGAACCAGGGCCATTTCTATTTGGCACACCATCCGTGTCACCATATATATCGTATTGACTTCTTTTCACTTCGTCACTCAGTATTTCATAAGCCGTTGATATTTCCTTGAATAAAGCTTCACTCTCTACTCTGACTGATTCTTCGACTTTGTCCGGATGATGTTTCAAAGCTAGTTTCCTGTATGCCCTCTTGATATCTTCTTGCGTTGCACTGGGATCTACTCCCAGTATCTCATACAAGCTGGACATGATGTGTGGCAAAATTACACCTTTTATAGAACAAGTGGGATGAGCTTAAAAGATTGAACTGTCCTAACACCAAGAAAGTCGTCTTACATAATAAAAGTCCAGATCACGTTCCAGATCATATGACTCTGTTTTTCCATCCAACATCTTTTCTCGCGATTTTTTTTTTACCCCATTCCCCACGCGAGCCAGCGCATATGCGCAGGAGGCCCTTTGTATAAAAAAGTAAACCCGCAAACGGGTTGCGGGTCTTGCGTACATCCGATACTCCCCGAAGCATTACAAATGTTTTCACATTATTGTAATTAGTGTACCTTGGAGATCTCAAAGCAGTAATCTTGCAGCAGCCAACTGGTTTACAGTGAGTGACGCAAAATTGCTAGTCATCGCTGACTCAATCTGCACTTGAATGAAATATCATCTCATCAAAAATTAGTTTTCATTGCTATAGTGGTTTGCTTTTTTGTGTCAGCTATCGAACCACTTGGTCTTATCTTTCTAACTCTTCCACCCTGACTCCTATGCTCTCTCTTGCCGTTCCATCCCCTCAAATTAAATGTCACGCTACTGATAAGTCTTACTGGCAAAATAATGCAGACTTCTGTGGTGTACGGATCTCTACTTGGTCAGTCTGCCTGCGTCATCGTCAATTGGTTCGGCGCCTAGAATTTTTTTTTCATTTTCATCAGTCACCACATTTGGAGATAAGCTCTGCTAGTTACCGATATTTAAACCCCGTACTGCCCGAATTTCGAAGATGAGAGTTAATAAATTTATTCGTCCTTGTCGTCATATGTCTTCGACAACTGTTGTTTCGTTGGGGCTGAAGATCAAACCAGATTTTCAGCCCGCACCAAAGTTGACCGTCACTGATTTGAACCCTCATACAGTCAATGCCAAATATGCCGTAAGAGGAAAAATTCCTACTAAGGCAGAACTTTTAAGAAATCAGCTTAACGATGTAGACCATAAATTGCCTTTCACCAAAATTATTAGTGCCAACATTGGTAATCCACAGCAATTAGACCAAAAGCCATTAACATTCTACAGACAAATCCTGGCCCTGCTGCAGTACCCGCCCTTGTTGGACGATCCTCGTGTTGCTTCAATTTTCCCCAAGGATATTATTGAGCGTGCTAGAAGCTTATTGAAACAAATTGGTTCCGTGGGTGCCTACTCCCAATCTCAAGGTGTCCCTTCTATCAGACAGTCTATCGCGGACTTCATCAGCAGAAGAGACGGCCATCCTTGTGCCAGGAAAGAGCTAATATATCTTACCACCGGTGCATCCACCGCTGTCACTTATCTGTTAACTCTACTGGGACAAAATGAGAAGACCGGTTTCTTGATTCCGATTCCTCAATATCCTCTCTATACTGCCACACTGACCCTCAACAACCGTACCGCATTGCCATACTACTTGAACGAGGAAGACAACTGGTCCATCGAGTGCGATGAAATAGAGTCCATTATTCTGGATTCCAAAGCTAAAGGAATCGACCCTCGTTGCCTGATAGTAATCAATCCTGGAAACCCCACTGGTGCCATTCTTTCCTATGAAGCCATTGAGGATATCTTGAATGTTTGTGCCAAGTATGGTTTGGTTGTTATTGCCGATGAAGTGTATCAGGAAAACATTTTTGACGGTAAGTTCATTTCCGTTAGAAAAGTGTTGCTAGATCTATTACAAGGCCCAAAGGCCGACTTGTATAAGAACATCCAGTTGGCATCGTTGCATTCGACCTCCAAGGGTATTTCTGGAGAATGTGGGCAAAGAGGTGGCTATATGGAACTCATAGGTTTCGACGAATCTGTGTTAGAACAGATCACCAAGCTTTCTTCTATTTCTCTGTGCCCAGTGGTGACAGGCCAAGCTCTGGTAGAACTAATGATTAACCCGCCCAAGGAAGGAGATGAATCTTACAAACTGTATTACGATGAGACCCGTGCTATTCACGATTCCCTAGCCGAAAGGGCCACGAAATTGTACGATGCGTTCAACAGCATGGAGGGTGTTGTTTGCCGCAAACCCCAAGGGGCCATGTATTGTTTCCCCAAAATCACTATTCCTGAGAAGGCGATCAAGACCGCCAAGGAGCTTGACTTTGAACCTGATGAATTTTACTGCAATGAATTGTTAGAGACTACTGGTATTTGTGCTGTTCCAGGCTCCGGATTTGGACAGAAGCCGGGAACATATCACATTAGAACAACTTTCCTTGCTCCAGGGTCCGAGTGGATCAACGACTGGGTCGTCTTCCACAAGAAGTTCATGCAAAAGTATAAATGATCTCTTCTGTTAATGATGTCTGCTATTAAAGGTGTTGGATGTCTCCCCCAGCCTGAGTGTTTTTCTCGCGCATTCTCGAGGAACATCTTCTATATTTTTTTACTTGTAAAACATGTATTCACTTCTCATATAGCTTTAACTTCTCTTTCATGTCAGGATTGGTTTCTAAATGGGCTACTGAAGACTCATTGGCCGAGAAAGCTCGCGTAGATGACACCTTAAGAAGAACAAAGTCGAAAAATGTGAAACAGTCTGGGAAGTTGTCCAAGGACCAAGGGTTGCAAAGTGCAAGTGATACGCCCAAAAAGGCCAAAACTTTTACCAAGAACGAACCTTTAGTGTCAAGGTGGGCTAATGTTAAAGACCCCGCGTTGGAAGAAAAATCCAGCAAAAAAGTGGCCCAGCATGAGTCCAGTGGGGATTTTTCAAAAGTCTCTCACGCCCATAATAAGGACTCAAAGAGGCAACCGAAGAGAGAGCATCACAGATCAGAGGCAAAGAAAGAACCACCATCCGCACCTCCTGTAGATTTGAAAACGAATTCGCTGGCCCAAAGACTAGGTCAAGTATCTCTAGAGCCTGACAACCACAAGAAAGAGTATGTTCACGCTCCTCGAGAGAATAACGGTTCAAAGTCATCTGAAGGTCTCAAAAGTAACGAGCTGGCTCAAAGATTGGGATTGGTGACCGCCCCCAAAAAGAAAAGCCCAAAGAAGAAGACTGGTGGCTACAAACCACCTCACAAGAGGGATAACAAGTTGGAGAAGCAATCAGAAAGTAAAGCACAGGAACAGGAACAGGATTTTGCATTGGATGAGACTAAACGCCAAGAACTTTTAGAACTGATGGAACAGTATACTTCTACCCAAATAGATTGGGCTGATGATTTTGATGATGAATTGTGACTTATTTGCAAGTTGTTTAGTAATTTTAAGAAAGGGCCATTTTATTTCCCTCTAATTATATGAGAAATCCAATCGACTGCAACAGAATAGAGAGAGCAATTCCGACTTGACCCACCCACCAGACATGCTGTACAGAGAACGGGCAGGTACTGTAATCCCACTCCCACAGACCGGTTGATTTGTTGAGATGACCAGTCATGATTCCAGCATGACCATCAAAATCACCCATCATGGCTCTCACAGTAGCTTCTTTAATGTAGAAATTCTTGTTCTTTACAGTCTTATCTGCAACCCAAACGTTGTTTTCATCCTTGGAATAGAAGTTCTCACAACCTTCATGATCATGGCCAGTGAGTACAATTCCTGGTTTGCCACTTTGAAAGACAGCATTCAATACTTTCTGAGAAGTCTCATATTGAAGATGATTTTCTGATTTGAGTAGCCCGATCCTATAGTCTTCCAATGCATTTTCCTCAGTAAAATATTCCACAAACGGACCGTCAATACATAAACCTTCTCTCTTATAGAATGGGATGTGTGTCATTAGAATGGTTTGTCCAGGATAATTTTGTTTTGAGAGCATTTCAACAAACTGCCAAGTGTACTTTTGAAACTCTGGTTGTAATAGTGGTCCATCCAGAGCCAAAGAATTAAGAACCACGATTCTCCAAGGATGGTCAGTGTCGTTGTCGTACTCAATGAAATAGTTATCTTTACCAAACAATTTCCTATATCTGGCTAGATGTTGGTAGGTTGTATCACCATACCCAACATCATGGTTTCCAGTTATGTTGATAAATAGAGGTTCACCCTTGATACGAGGCTCGGTCCAGTCGTATATGTCATAATAAGCATACTCTTCCTCTCGCAGGAAGCTTCCGTCATTTAAGTTACCGTTCATCCATCCATAAAAGCTTCTCCAATCGACGTCCTCATGCTTGTCTACAAAATTCATGGCATCCAGCGTGTGTTGCTCAGGTTGCGGAAACAAACGCGTCATATACCTTCTCGTTCTATTGTAGTATTCTGAATCACTGATCCATTGGGAGGAAAACAAATCACCCATAACCGCAACGTGGGATGGAAGTAGCCGCCTTTTCATAGTTCTGTAGATATGGCCCAGATAGTAGTCATTACCAAAGTTATCTAGTCTTTTGATATAAGGAGTATTAGGCCAATTGCCGTTTATTTGAGGATCGCCAAGCGCCAGTATCTTGATATCATCAGAGTTGTCTTCCAACTTGGACTCATCTAGAAAATATTGCTGGAAAATATCGCCAAAATAGGGGATTTGGAGAACCAAACCTTCCCAGTTTGTTAAGGATCCTGTTCTAACTTCGGTCGTAGACCATGAGCATCTTTCGGAATTGAAACTTGGATAAGTATAGAGATATATGTTAATCAGTATAGTGATAGCTGTCACCCAATTGGCTAGTTGTTTGATAAATCTTCTATTTGACAACATAACCGTTCGTCTCTAGCAATAGTTCCAACGCAGAAGTCCATGAGGCCAGGCGAAAAAAGGTATATTACTTCGCGATGGACCTAAGCCAACAGACTACAACTTGAGAAAAGCGTATATTATTTAGAGTCATTAAATTTATTTCATTTATTGGTTCATGTTGTTACAGAGAATACGTCTTCTCCCCAAGCTCCGGGATATGCAGTTCTCTAGAAGTCTCCCATATTCACGGCAGATTGTACTAGTGCAATTCAAAAAACCTTTCTTGAAGAACTTGAGGAGACCAACCATTCGATTCTTGTGGGTCATTCCTGTAATTATTTTGGAGTAAAGTTTTATAGTATTAAGGTCTGATGATAGTTTTAGTTGATTCTCGTCAACCATCAGCTCATTGCGAATTCTCTTCAGGTAGTCTCTGCCACATTCCTGGTATGGAATATCTTTATCGTTCATGGGCAAATCATCCATACCTTCCTTAAGGTTCGCCATGACAGTGGATTCAGGCCCCTCCTGAATAAAATTATACGACCACAGTATCATCAACGATAGAGCCACAAGATTGGGTCTGTAAAGTATTGGATCGGTATTGGGGTCATATGTAAATTCTAAATCTTGTTTCTCAGCATCACTGACCAGCAATAAATCAATGAGAAACAAGTAAAGAAAAACCACCGAAAAAGATCCTGCGCTGGATTTTGACCAGGAACGAATTCTCTTCTCCACTATCGTATAATCACTCATACCCACGCGGACATTCATCCTAGTTGGTGCTCCTGTGAAAATTATAAAATCATATTGTTTCATCTTCATAAACGTCTGTAAGATGAAGTAAACGGGGAATTCGCATAATAATGACGTACCTGTGCAATAGTTTCCACTCAAATTAGAAAATGTTGAAAGTTTCTGCGATAGTAAGTGATCTTTCCACCAATCTAGGGCCAGTGTTAGGGTGTCTCTCCAAGAAGCTTTCATTGACTCCCACTCCAAAAGTTTCAACTCCATGTCCTTTTCCTCTAATTGAAATAAAACCGAAATCAAACCACTCAGTTTCAGATTTTCATTCAAATGGTTACTAGAAAAATCAAAGGTTTCAACTAAAGTAGATGGAGGATCCTGTTGTTTTAGAAGCAGCTTCAACACATCCAGAAAGTTCATGGCTGGTTTGATTTTCTCTGACCCGGATAACGTCTGATTCCACAAATTCTCGTTACATGGCAGAGAAAACTTAATTTGATGGGAATTGAGTATCATTTCGTGTCCAAATATTGCGCCATGAGTGGTATCCAAATGGAAACACATAAAAGCTGCTCTTTTCATTGATTCACGTTTTAACCATTTCTGAGCATTTGTAGTGTTTGATTCATCATCATCTTGTTTGTTCTTTAATGGATCACCTCCTAAAAGAGGAGATCTCCGAAGTAGCTGAGTTTTCAATCCATGATGCAAATATGCCCTTTCATGCAACTTCCTGTTGGAAAAATTTATTTCGTAGATTTCTAAAAGAATCAGGCTTTGTATAATCCATAATTCTGGGGGAGTCGTGAACTCGTGTGAAGAGCAGATAAGCCACCTCAATGGGTGAGCTATGATATTGCCCAAACTGTAGCTATCAGTGATTGAAATAGAGTCTATCCGATGATCAGGGTTCTTGTTAACAAATCCCAAACCTACCATAATGATGCTCAAAAGTAAAAGAGGGTGTGCTTCAGCTGACTTGAAAGTAGGTCTATGAATAAAGGGGTATTGGGGGTGAAAAACGGTCCAAAAGACATTCAGACAGTATCGTATCACTACAGGTTCAAAATCTGCATGGTATTGCAATCCTGGTACAAGTTGAATAAGCTTATCTCTAAGAACATCGTCAAAGTAAGTCTGGTCAATTAGTGTTGGGTCACCATTCGAGTTGTTGAAATTATTTTTGCCATCCGAAGAAACTTTCTGTCCACTTTCTGGTACATAGCTGGAATGCAGACCTTTCTCCTGAGATTTTCCTGCAGCGTCAGGTTGTTCCATGACTACGGGCTGACGAACTATGTCAGTGCCCTTTGATCCAATCAATAAATCTTGAATGTCCGAATCAGGAGAGCGATCAACATCAAAATAAAAAAAGCTATCAAGAGGTTCTATTACTTTGCCTGGTAGGAAGTCCTGTACTGCATAATCTGTGTTCAAGAGCCATCGGAAAATGTCCTTGTTGGATCCATCTTTCACCATGGTTCTGGAGGACCCGTCCTTCTCTGACACGGGCGTTGTAGGTGAAGGAAGCACATTCCTCTGTTGGTGCCTCTGGAAGTGTTTGTCCCTAACGTCACTTCTTGCAAATGATTTATCGCATCCTTCCCAGCTACAAACATACCTCCTCGTTGGGTTGTGATTCAATCGATGTCGTGAGAGGTGGTCCGAACGTGTGAATGTTTTGCTGCAGTTGGGGTAAGTGCACTCAAAATGACCCGTGGCGCGTTTCCTCTTCTTTTGCTTGGCCGTATTAACATCTTCATTCGGATTAAATACATGTGTGGATGACATTGTGTTAAGAGCAGGGGCAGGTGAAGCTTTATAGTGGATTTTTTTTAGCTGATTCAAACTTCCAGTTCTCATTCCCTTTTCGCACGCACCCCCCGCACGATTAACAATATACACTTCACTTCGGGTTGCCTTTATCACATGACAGATCATGTGCCTACCATTTTGAACATTAATATGCTCCACATCCTAACATCGGTTATGCTTTACAGAGCTCATCTATCAGCACTTCTCACACACTAACCAATACGAAGTAGAGGGGCATATGAGGAAACGATCCTCTTCCAAGAGTACGAGTAACTACCAGCCTATCAGGAGGGATCCACCAGAGCTTACGACAAAACTACATGTTGTTAAGTTAGTACCTCTGAATAAATCCTTTGAATTGGTCAAGGTACTAGTGGTTCCTGACTATCCTAAAGAGCTCGAGCTAGGAAGACAGGCTGGAAGTCGAGCAGGTACAAGTTTGACCAATGCTTATTTTGCCTCCCGGACTCTTTCCAGAAGCCATGCCAGCTTGTTTGTGAAAGAGGGTAAGCTATACGTGAGGGACCTGAAGTCATCTAATGGAACATTCATCAACGATGTCAGATTGGAACACAAGAAAGAGTACTTGTTGAACGTAGGGGATGAATTGACCCTAGGTTCCACTTTAGAGAGTCAGCCACTGCATAAAAAGATTCAGGTCAAGGTGGAGAAATTTCTTACCATGAATCTGCAAGAGTACGAAGACCTCGTACAGGGATTAGTGATAGATAATGATGAACGGAAAGCTGAATTGTTTAATGATACGTTAGATGCGTTATTATTCAGTGATGCTCTTGACTCAGAGGACAAAATTCTTGATGCTCTTGTAGCTGGTGACCCAAATTTAGACTCTTTGGAGGTGGAACCTACCGTACCTACTCCTGGGGTGTCTCCATCCCCCAACTTGAAAGGAATAACTCGGTTAGAGGATGTCACGAGGCGATTGATTATCTCTATCAATAATGAAAACATACAGCATCAAAAGTTGTTGGCTATGGGCCACTTTCTTGATGAATATTTGAATCACGAATTTTCGAATGGAAAGTCAAGTTCAAAGGAAACTAAACAATCTGGTGTGTCCCAGGAGGATCATGATAGATTGTTTAAAGAGATGGAAAAACTTGCATTGGAGAATGAATTACTGAAAAGCCAAATTACTTCAAAGGACGAGGAAGAGGATTACGATATATCTTCTGAAGAGGAGATGGATGATCGTAGGCGATTGGAAAAAGAGATAGTCGAAAGCATCAATAGTATAACAAATTCAAAACAGAACGGAAAGGTTGCCACAGCATTGACGAATCTTTTAGAAGACGTTAAGGGTGAAAATGTCAAGGATGATGCAGTCGTTTTAGCGGCAAATGAATCTGCTTCTGAAAGAATACATGATGAAGTTGAAGATTCACGTCATTCACAGCATGAACCCTACAAAGATTGCAGCATTCAAACCGATAGTTTCAACACAGTTACACCAAAGGATACAGTTAAAAACGGTAATCGTAACTATTTAACAATTCCTATACTTATTGCCGTGATAATTCTACTTCTGGCTTACAATTTAAGAAATAATTCATCTTTATGAAAAGATATACACTAAGAACTTAATACTTTAACTAAAGTTGTAGGATTTAACAATCTACAACAGCATCAAACCAGCGTAACCAACAATGGCGGCACCAGCAATAGAGAGCTTGTTAGCAGCACCAGAGTGTGTCTGGATGGTTACGGAGGAAATGGCATGAGTAGAAGAAACGGACGACACAACTGGAGTAGTGGCGTGTGTGGTAGTTCCTGGAACTGGAGTAGTAGAGTGTGTGGTAGTTCCTGGAACTGGAGTAGTGGAGTGTGTGGTGGAAACCTTTGGAGTTGTGGTCTCGCACTCAACGGTGACGGTGACGGTCTTACCAGAGACAATAGCCTTGGTTGTAGTGTAGGTCTTAGTCAAGTCAGTAGAGTGGACTGATGGGGAAGCAGTACACTTTCCGTGGCATGGAACAGTGACAGTGGTAGTTTGACCATGAACGTCGGTAACACAAGTGGTGTATTCGATGATGCTGGTTTCTCTGATGGTGGAGTGAACTGTTGTAGTGTTACCATAGTATTGAGAACTTGGGTCCTCAGTTGGAACACCAGTTGGGGCAATAGTTGGCTCCTCAGTTGTGTCGTCATCACCAGTTGGCTCCTCAGTTGGCTCCTCAGTGGTCTCTTCGGTGGTTGGCTCTTCAGTTGGCTCTTCGGAAGTCTCTTCGGTGGTTGGCTCTTCAGTTGGCTCCTCGGTAGTCTCCTCGGTAGTCTCATCCTCGGTTGGCTCCTCAGTTGGCTCACCAGTTGGTGCAATAGTTGGCTCTTCAGTTGAGTCTTCAGTTGGCTCTTCAGTTGAGTCTTCAGTTGGCTCTTCAGTTGGCTCTTCAGTTGGCTCTTCGGTAGTCTCCTCAGTGGTCTCATCCTCGGTTGGCTCCTCAGTTGGCTCCTCAGTGGTCTCTTCGGTGGTTGGCTCTTCAGTTGGCTCTTCGGAAGTCTCTTCGGTGGTTGGCTCTTCAGTTGGCTCTTCGGAAGTCTCCTCCTCGCTGGAAGTTGGAACGTTGTTTGGGTGAGTTGGAGTGTAGTCGGTGAAAGGTCCAAGAGTTGGAGTCAAACCAGTAGCAGTCTCAATACATGTGGAACCAGTTGGGGTAATTGGCAGTCCACAAGCATCCAGCGCACCAGCCAGGTTACCAAAGTAGGACTGATAGATACACCATCCACACTCAAGACAAGCGTCGATCTGGGTTGAAAATGAGGAGTCAGCAGCACATAAGCACTCTTCGTCAAATGGACCTTCTTCTGGACCACATTCCCAAGCACCGTAAATGGCCAGACCACAAGCAGCATGGCACATGAAATCGGCTCTCTTTTCAAGAGCTGGGTTAAGGGCTTCAGCGAAAGCACGAGGAACTAAACCTCTGGCAGCGTGTTCCAAGGCCACTTCGTAAGAAGGCAAGGCAACGGCCTGGACAGCAGCTAGTGTTGAAAGGGCGACAGCAATATTCTTGATAGAAAACATTTGTATAGCGAGTGACAAAAAAAGGTTCTAACTACGAGAAAGACCCAAAATTCAGCGGATAGTTGACTATAAATGTGATCTGGAATCAAGTCTGGAAGTCAAAAATAGCCCTCGGATCTAACCATGCATAGGGAGGCAGGCAACCACTTTGTTGTTAGGACCTTTCATCCATATTGGTAGCCAGCAAGTCCAATCATTCGGATCTCGATGTATTTTCTATGCAGGTTTTCTCGATATAATAGGGGTTGGCGTACTAAACAATACATTTTTGCTTACCTGCATACTAAAGGCCGATGGATCCGAAATTGATTTTTTCGATAAACAGAGAAGGATCAGCATTTAGCCTAGCTTTGTTATCGAGCTTGGCCTTGCCATGTATGAATCGCATGGCATAGGTGGAGAAGGTGAATGTTCTAGAGTCCAAAATTCTTATCACGCTAAACTTGAGCGAACGACATGTGCATACAGAATTAGACTGTCAAAAAAAGTTACTGAATCGACTGTACAATGTTCAAGACCTGGCTGAAGGGGTGGGATCAGCTATCTAGCTGAAATCATCTTCTTACCGTTATTTTCGTGGAGAACGGGCCCCTGAAAAGTTCCAGGTACCATGGAAATAAGCGATAATGTTTTGAAAAACCACATTTTTTTTGGTTGGTACAGACGTCCCAAGAATATTCTTATGTGACGCGCCCGTTTCTGGCAATTCCCTTCGCAGTGAGATCGTATCATTAACCCCGAGCTACAAGGAAGCCAATATGATGTATGGATGTATCTTTATTCTGAAGGAACAGTTTTTTGCTTCCCGATATCACGTGCTTTGATCGCGCTATATTTATTTTTCGCTTCTCTGTGATCTTCAACCCCTTTCCTTCGCTGTGCACCAAAACGTATACGTCAGGTGTTACCCGTCTTCGAGCCGCTCATTAAGAATACGAAACCGATGTGCTTTTCAGGTAGTATATTGCTGTGCACGAGATAGCGTTGCGCGTACAATTCACATTCAATTGGTAATCTCAGAGTCAACTCAATGTCTGCAGCACAAGGAGCTTTGGACGACACCGAGTCTGGCTCACAGAAGCTGGACTCCAAGACATTTGATACAGCAAAGCAGCAAAGGGATGACGCAGATCAGCCAAAACAGAGTGAATCAAAACTGGTAGATAACGATGAAGAAAAGGCAACAAAAAAGAGAAGTCCATAATACTTCCTTTACCGGCTGGAGAGAAGTTGCTGGCTGGGAGCCCAAGGACACACTCACTGCTGATGATGAGCTCATGGATCTTCTTACAAAGCAAACTTTCCTGGAGAACTCTTTGCCAGAGATTGCTTATGGAGATTGGTACCACAATTTCGCAGCATTGGTTCTGGGTGCAACTTTGTGTTGGATTGTTGGAAGGTTCAAGCTGTCACTTGCTTTAGTTTTCTTTATCGTTTTACCCTTGGCCTTATATTACAGAACGTCTATTCGAAAGTTCCGTGGCTTCTTGAGAAGGGAATTGCAAAGAGAATTTGTCGTTAGAAATATGGAAAATGACTATGAGACAATGAACTGGTTGAACGTATTTTTGGATAAGTACTGGATCTTTTTGGAGCCAGGTGTCTCGAAGATGGTCTGCGAGCAAGTCAACCCAATTCTTGCAAACTCTCCAGCTCCAGCTTTCATAAAGCAACTTTGGTTAGGAGCCTTCACTGCTGGTACCAAGCCTCCTAGAATTGATATGTGCAAAACTCTTGCTGGAACTAATGACGATGTGTCTGTCATGGATTGGGGTGTATCTTTCACTCCCAACACTTTAGCAGATGCCACTGTTAAACAGATGCGTAACCGAATCAACCAGAAAGTCATTGTTAAGTTAAAACTTTATGGACTCACTCTGCCAATAGTGGTAAGTGATATTTCGTTTCGTGTTTTGCTACGTGTTCGTCTTCGAATGATGACCCAATTCCCACATGTCAGAACCGTTAACTTATCACTAGTCAACCCTCCTGAGTTTGACTTTTCTTGTCGCATATTTGGAGGAGATTCTATTTTATCGTTCGAAATTTTGAGCATCCCAGGGCTGAAGTTTTTGATTGACGACATGATCAAAAAGTATATCGGAAGAATGCTATTCGATCCCCTTTCTTTTCAGCTGAATGTCCCCATGCTGCTTGCAGGAGAGGCCTTTGGATCTCCTTCTGGGATCATAGAAATCAATGTTAAAAAGGCCACTCATATCAAAGCTGTTGATACTTCCGGTGGTAATACAGTGGATCCTTATGTCATCTTTAGTTTTGGGGGAAAAGAGATCGCCCGTACTTCAACCATTGAGGATACGAGAGAGCCAATTTGGAATGAAACTATTCGTTTCTTGGTCTCAGACTTTTCCGAGCCTTTGCATTTAGACATGTACGATTTCAATGATTTCAGAAAGGACCAGCTTGTTGGAAACATTCTTTATGATTTGGGAGCCTTCATGGACGAAGATGAACTGAGTGATTTGGAACTTCCAATATTAAGAAATAATAAGCGAGTAGGAACGCTCCATTTGGATATGAAGTACATGCCTATCATACATGGATCTACACTTCCTGATGGTTCGTTTGATCCACCTCCTGAACTGAATAGTGGTATCACCTCGCTCACTGTAGTTGGTGCAAGAGGGTTCAATGAATCTGACAAAGTAATCTCTGTAACTGCTGAAGTTTACTTGAACAAAGAACTAATCAACAAGACTGGGGCCCAAAAGAGCAATGATCCCAAATGGAATTCCCTCGTACATCATATGATTGATAACCGTGCAGATTCTTATATTGACATACTGTTGAGAGACGGGAAGAAAAATGTAATTGGTGCCTTGCACCGCCGTTTGATAGACGTTGTGGACTCTTCTATCGTGGGATATTCTTGGTTCCCTCTGAACGAAGGTGGGGAAGTTGAACTGAAGGCCTCATGGGGACCAGTTGAACTTCCCGGTGGTGAAAAAGCCGATAGTTATGTGGAGCCAATTGGTGTTGCTCGTATTTTCGTTGACAGCTGTACCGGCCTGCCCAACTTAGAGAGAATTGGTGTCATAGACCCATATGTGCGTATTCTGGTTAATAACTTTCAGAGATGCAGAACTTTGGTTCAAAATTCTACAGTTAACCCTGTCTTCAAAGAAGTGCTATATGTCACAGTCGCATCTCCAAACCAAAAAATCACTATTGAAGCAATGGACGTAGAGAAGAATGGCAGGGATCGAACGTTAGGTGCTGTTGCGCTTAACCTGGCTGAATTTGTCGGCAAGAATGATGAAGGAAAATACATCGAAAGCCGCTCTGATGAAACTAAAGAAGCTAGGCTCATTTCCAGCAAGGGAGTGAAAGGTACTATCAAGTATTCCATTGATTTCTTTCCAACCATTCCAGTCGTTTCTCAAAATGAGCTGAATAAGAAGGCCGCTAGAGAAAAAGAAAAAGAAGAACAGAAGAAGAAATTGGAAGAAGAGTCCGAGGGCAAGGCCGAGGAACTTAAGAAAGCTGAGAAAGAGAAAGCCAAAACTTTAGCCCTTCTTGAAGAGCTTGAAAAAGAACAAGAAGAGCACAAATTGAATCTTTCTTTTGACGAGCTTATCAAGTACCAGCAAGGTGTCTTTGTCTACGATATTATTAGTGGAGATTTTGGTCATGAATCTGGTTATCTTCAGGTATACTTTGATCAAAATGGTTATTCACAATTCACCACTCGAAAAATTCGCAAAGGTGGTAAGCACCGACTAGGTGTCAACGGTGATTATCTAGTTAAAGAGCTGGAATATTCTCAGACGGTGATACGATATGTGAAGGACTTTTCAGCTAATAGATTGAAGAACAGCATGGCTGAAATTTCCCTTCCAACTATACAGCTTCTTCAGAGATCTTACGACAAACCGTACTTGTTGAAACTTCCTGGTCAATCGGGCACTATTTCAATTTATCTTCAGTGCAGTTGGATCCCTGTTTTAATGAGTCAATTGCCATCTCAAGATTCCATCGGAAACTCTGGTCAATTATCAGTAACTGTCCTTAAAGGTAAAGATCTTCCTTCTGCAGATAGGAATGGAAAATCTGATCCTTTCTGCGAACTTTACTTGAATGATAACCAGGTCTACAAGACGAAAAAGATCAAGAGAACTCTCAATCCGGAATGGAACGAATCTTTTGAGGTTGAAATTGGTAATCGATGTGGAAGCATTCTGAATATTGATTGCATAGATTGGGATGTTGCCTCCCACAACGACAAGCTGGGATCAGGTCATGTGTCTCTGGCAGACATTGATCCTATGTCACCTACAGAACTGACTGTTCCTCTCAAGGACGACGACGGCCTGGAAGCTGGAGAGGTGTATCTTCGCTTTGTTTTCAGACCTAAGTTTGTCATTCTATTACGGCCTGAAACCACTGCCTTTTCACTTGAGGCTGGTGAAAGGGTTTTAGAAGCTGGAGTCGGAGCTGGAGGAAAAGTCATTGGAGCTGGTGTAGGCGCTGGGGGAAAGGTGCTAGGCGCTGGTGTTGGAGCTGGAGGCAAGGTGCTAGGTGCTGGTGTTGGTGCTGGAGGGAAGGTATTAGGAGCCGGAGTTGGGACTGGAGGCAAAGTTGTTGGTCGTGGCGCCTCTTTATTGAGGGGACTACGAGGATCTGAGAAGTAGTGTTTATAGTTGATTATGAGTGAATATCAATCATGGTAGTAATTTCTTTACCCCGTAATGCTTACTCGATATTGACCACGCTATAAAAAGAATTTCGCGCGTAGGAGAGTGAAGACTCTAGTGATGAACACTCTCTCCTCACCCACGATCGAACAGGATGAGCTACTCGGCAAAGGACATTGAAGTCTTAGACAAGAGATTTCCCTCACTTAAAGATGAATTTCACATTCCCACATTCAAATCCTTAGGAATAACACCTCCCGAATCGAAATCAGAGAATGATGATAGCATTTACCTGTGTGGTAACTCACTAGGCTTGATGCCCAAGGCTACTGAATCGGCTATTTTTGAAGAGCTAGCAGTCTGGAAAGGGAAAGGTGTTGAAGGTCATTTTCAGCATCCCAAGACCCCCTGGTTAGATATTGACCTTCCTGTAGTACCTCTGATTGCCCCTATAGTCGGTGCCAAAGAAAATGAGGTAGCTGTGATGGGTACTCTTACCATGAATCTGAACTCACTTTTATGTTCCTTTTATCAACCAAAGGGACGTAAACGCAAAATTCTATTTGAAAAGCATGCCTTTCCCTCGGACTTCTATGCATTTTTGAACCAGGCTTATCTAAAAGATCTCTCAGAGGACGATCTCTTGCAGCTGGAGCCTCGTACTGGTGAGTATACACTTCGTACGGAGGACATCATCAAGGTTATCGAGGACCAACATGAAGAAATTGCTCTCATGTGCTTTCCGGGAATTCAATATTACACAGGTCAGTATTTTAAGATGAAAGAGATTACAAAGGCCGCACACGAAAAAGAAATAATAGTTGGATGGGATCTGGCTCATGCTGTCGGAAATGTAGACGTGCGACTTCACGATTGGGACGTCGATTTTGCTTGCTGGTGTTCCTACAAGTATCTAAACAGTGGTCCAGGAGGAATAGCAGGTGTGTTCATAAATGAGAGATGGACCGATCAGAAGTTCCATTCAAAGTCGTCTCCGCTTAACTATTTCCCTAGACTTGCTGGATGGTGGGGAAATAATGCATCTGCGAGATTTTCAATGAAAGAAGTATTCGACCCAATTCCGTCAGCTCTAGGATTCCGACAAAGCAATCCTAGTGTGGTTGATGTAGTTGCATTACACAGTTCATTAAAGATTATTCACAAGTTTGGTGGCATTAAGGCTATTCGTGAAAAAAGCATTGAAATGACTAAATTAATGGAGGTGCTGCTCAAGAGATCCCCTCATTATGTCAAGCCTACAGAATTGCTCTCCAGGGGTTTCACTATCATAACGCCACATACGTCGTTAGAGAGAGGATCGCAGATTTCCTTATTGTTCGCTGATGGATGGATGCCTATCGTTTTTGAGCAATTACACAGTCTTGGTGTGATTTGCGATGAAAGGAAACCAGATGTCATAAGACTTGCACCTGTGGCACTCTATAATTCCTTCCAAGATGTCATCTCTGCCATGGAAAAACTTAAAGCTTCTCTTGATGTGGCTTCGAACGCCGTAATGACAGTTATCACGTAACGGTGGCTGGCACCCGACTGTAATAGGAATTTCAGCTATCTGGAACGGTTCGCGTGTCGTTGATTGCAGTAGATTCCCTTTTGAAAAGAGGATATATTTGTCACGTGCACAAACACAATTGTCGCTTGAGCCATAGTGGTAAGCTTTAGCCAAGTTTTATTTCTTATTTTTCCAGGGATCTCCTGGTACCTGTCATCTGCTAACATAGTGAGGACATTTGGTATAAAGGTGAAGACAGCTGTGCCCAATTTTTGAAAGCAATCTTACTTTTTACATTAGCATGTCTGATTCGATTTATGAACGAGGTGGAGAACTTCCCTTAGAACCACAGCACTTCAAATTTGCTAATGATGAATCTGTGAAGATTGCAGGCTACGAAGACAAGCAGGTCGGACCATTAGATGTTCTTCATGAGATCGTCGACTCTCCATGGACTAGATTTAAAGATTATCTCATATCGTTATTCCCTATTCTACGCTGGATTTTGCACTACAACCTGAAATGGTTCTACTCTGATTTGATTGCTGGGGTCACTGTGGGATGTGTCATGGTTCCTCAGTCTATGTCTTACGCACAGCTTGCCGGGTTGACACCAGAATTTGGTTTATACTCCAGTTTTGTTGGTGTCCTGATTTATTGTTTCTTCGCTACTTCTAAGGATGTTTCTATCGGTCCGGTCGCAGTCATGTCATTGCAAGTCGGTAAGGTTGTGGCTCATGTTCAAGAGAAGCATGGCGATTTATACCCTGCACATGTTATTGCAACTGCTGTAGCGTTTATCTGTGGTGTTGTTGCCTTGGGTATTGGTTTGTTGCGTCTGGGGTTCTTGTTGGAATTTATCTCTATGCCTGCTGTTGTTGGTTTCATGACTGGCTCAGCTTTGAATATTGTTGCAGGACAGGTTCCTGGACTGATGGGTTTCAATAAGCTTGTGAATACTCGTGATTCAACCTACAAAGTTATTATCGAAACACTTAAACATTTACCAGATTCTACCATCGATGCCGCCTTTGGTATTATTCCTTTGTTTATTTTATACCTTTGGAAATATGTCTGTGACTTTGGTCCAAAAAGGTACCCTAGCAAGCAGAAGTGGTTCTTCTACACTTCAGTCATGCGTAATGGTGTTGTCATCATTTTTGCCACACTTGTTTCTTGGGGTGCATACTATGACTGGACACACAATAAGTACCCAGGTGGTGCTAAGAAAGTTCCTTGGTCCATTTTAGGAACTGTTCCTTCTGGTTTGAAACACACTGGTGTCATGGAAATGCCTAATGGTATATTCTCCGCTTTTGCAAGTCAAATTCCAGTCTCAGTGATTATTCTTCTTCTGGAACACATATCTATTTCTAAATCCTTTGGTCGTGTCAATGATTATAAGATTGTTCCTGATCAAGAAGTTATTGCTATCGGTGTCACGAATCTTTTAGGTACTTTCTTCAGTGCCTACCCTGCTACTGGTTCTTTCTCCAGATCAGCTTTGAAAGCCAAATGTGGTGTACGTACTCCACTAGCAGGTGTTTATACTGGTGTTGTTGTGCTCTTGGCTCTATACGCATTAACCGAGGCTTTCTACTTCATTCCAAAAGCTAGTTTGTCTGCCGTCATTATTCACGCTGTTGGAGATTTGATGGCTCACTGGAGAGTTACTTGGGATTTTTACTTGATTGCTCCACTTGATGCTGCTATCTTCCTGATCTGTGTGCTTGTCAGTGTTTTCTCAACGATTGAGAATGGTATTTATTTTGCTATGGCCGCATCCGCTGTAACTTTGTTATGGAGGAACCTTCGCACTCATGGACAGTTCCTTGGAAGAATCAAGGTTGCTGAAGTGATCGACCCTATTGTTGTCAGCAGGTCTGGTAGATCTGAGTATTCCGAATCATCCTCCTCAATCAACGAAGATACCGGATCCATTGAGAAGAAGAAAATACATATTAAATTCTTTTCAAAAGATGGTCAGAATTCTGATATTGAACTGCAAACAAAGGAATACTCCAAGGAGTATCCCTCGGATCAGGAGTTTGATCCTTCTAACTTTGACTTATCAAAATTACCCAAACGTACCCGTTTTGCAACCCGATGGGTGCCAATTCCTAAATCAAAGTTTCCTCTTTCTTCGTCTCACACTTATGCAAACTATATCAATGAAGAAATTGAGATTTTACCTCCGCCAACTGGTGTCATTGTATACAGACCTGGTGAAGCTTTCACTTATTTGAATTGTTCCAGGCACTTAGACACCCTTTTGGATTACATGAAGAGTAACACAAGAAGAGGAGAGACAGTTGTTTATAAAGTCAAGTCGGACAGACCCTGGAACGACCCAGGTGAGCTTACGTGGAACTTTAATAGCGTCAAGAATATTTTCAAACGGAAGAAGAACATTGATTCTAATGAAGATGAAATTGAAGTTGTCGAAGACAACAGACCTATTCTTAAACTTATACATTTTGACTTTGCCTCAGTTACTGGTGTAGATGTCACATCTATACAAGCATTGGTTGATTTGAGAAAGGCAGTCAGTAGATACACTGGTAGAGATATCGAGTTCCACTTTAGTGGCATAATTAACCCATGGATTAAGAAGTCATTGATCAACGCAGGATTTGGAAAACCATTTCAACCTTTGAAGGGATCAACTATAGATAATGCTGTATCATCAGAACATCGTTATTATGATATTGGTACTTCATATGATGAGTATGATAGCACCTTTTCAGCTGAAACGTACGATGACGCTGAGCTTCAGATAGGAAGACATAGATATTACGCCGTGAACAGTACAGAGACTCCGTTTATACATTTGGACATTCCATCTTACGACTACTTGGAGTAGGGTTCACATGTTCTGATATTCATTTAGATGACACTAATAATAACCAGTATTACTATATTTAAGTTAACATAAGAAAACGTTTATGTCCCAACTTTGGTCATTGTGACCCAGTTTGTATCTGTAAATTTCTGCCTGTGCTTTTCCCATACAGCGTGAATTAGTTGCTTGCCTATCCATCTCTCATTCGTCTTGAAGTTTTTCATTAGAGCAACTGCTCTAGCTTGATCTGCTTCAAGCGTAGCTCCACAGGCGCAGACAAAGAATGGCCAGAATGGCACATGGACAGTGAAATCTTTGACCACATTTGAACTAACAGAAAGAGAGACCAAAGCCTCCAAGTGCGTTAGTGATTCTTGCACCAAGGAAGATAAGTCGGACGCTTTGAAATCCTGCACAAAAATATAAAAGTAGATGAGAATTGAATTGTAATAACTCATGGACATGTGAAATAGAATCCGATGAAATGTACTGAGAAATGAAATGGAGATAGTATCACTGGATTCATAGAGAATCCACGGTAACGTCCAACTCTTTAATTCGGTTTCTAGATCACTTGCAACCTTTGAGAAATTTCTAGGGTGTTTCAAGTTTCTTCTCTTGAAGAAACTATGATGGTTTGTTAGAGTGACTGTTTTCTTGAAAAGTTGGAAAAGCGTTTCTGGCATTCCATAGGTTAGCTCCAAAGTGGAAACTATAGATTCATCCCTGTATTTGTAAACAGATTCGTTGTACGGGTAGGGGATATGAATCAACGATTCCTTTATGGTGGGTGAATTAGCAACTCGTGAATTTTCATTGTCTTTGGTATAGTAACGGTTTTCCGACCCTGTTTGATTGTGATTGGACTCCTCTTCCGAGTCAGAATAGCCTTTAGCAAAGTTGAACCTAGCTGGAAAACTCTTGCTAAGGAAACTTTTGTTTTGTTTTTCAGAAACAGAAACTTCCTCTTGTAAAAAGTCTATATTAAAGAAGGCATCTGGGTTAAAAGAGTCATTCAGCGTGGCCGCACTGATCTTATTATAATTTTCATCGAGCATGTCTTCGAAGTTTTTATCTTTGACTTCGTAATTAAATAGGTCAATGTTTGTAGTGGAGAAGAAGAAGATTTGCATAAACTTGTAATACATAATAATCAACTTCAAGTTGATATTCTTTTCCAGCATGTCAGCATTCTCATAAAATGAAGGTTTATAGTTGTTCAGATAATCCACCAACTGATCAAGGATGTCAAACAGAGTGGTGAAATTGTCTATTATTCCAAAAAGCTCATCAATCTTAATGAAAAATACAAGAACCACAATCAATTCTTTTATCAAGTCATTAGTGATCAGGTAATTCACAAGTTTACCGTTTTTGATTTGTAGTTTTCTTTTAGCATCCTTGAATGGTACCCCAGAGGGTACCAGTAAGCATTTTATAAGGTTGGAAAGTTCAAGGATTATAAATCTTCTTAAAACGATAGCAATTTCCAGGTAATCAGAACCGTAAAAATTTTGTTCGAATAGACTTTTTCGGTAGAGTAAGAAAGCACTTATATTCAAAGCACTCAATACCATTATTCTCATCATCCTCTTGTGAAACATTTCAGATGAAATAATTCTTCCAAATTCATGCTCAATGTCTGCAGTTAAGATCGACATTTGTCCTATAGCTCGGTACAGCACAGGGAGAATGACAGAGTCCATAACATTTCCTCTGAAAGTTAGAAGCATCATGAAATGTTTTTCTGACTGGAAATTGGTAATTAATTTTTGAAACATTTGAGTAGATAGAAGCCAAGGAAAAGAATACTCTCTGATCGATGAGATATGAGAATGTGAAAGGTTTTCGAAGAGCTTGTATGTTTTGTCTAAATTATTCAGCTCTTGGTTTCGTGATAAGGACATCTCTAAGATGCTATGGTTAGCCTCAGAGTTGTAGTAGTTTGGAAATAGACAATCAAGAACTTCTTGTTCATCCCGAGGATTGGAGTTAATGTCTCCCTTGATTCCTTTGAAAGTCACTAACGCAGAAGGCTTCAGCTGCTCGTGGATAACAATTCTATCTCGCTCTGGGAAAGTAGAGGCAGGGGCAGAGTGATGAAGTTCAAGTTCATCTTCCAAGGTGGTATTCAGAGCATGCGTGAAGGCGTCTTGATGCACAAAGTTTGAATCGAATGCTTCTAATACGAAATCCCTATTCTGATTAATCACATCAACTACATCCATGGTCATGTATGGCACGAGATTAGTGGAACTTAAACTTCTGATGCTGAATAGATCCTTTGAACTATCATTAGGTATGCTTGTGTTTGTCTCTGTCTTTACCTTGTGATCTGTTGACGCCTGGAACACCATAAAAGGGCCTCTTTTGTTAGGCGAGTTTCCATAGACAGGTAGTTGTTCCAACTCATCGAGCACCAAGTCCAAATCTTTGTCGTTCTTATAAGTTGAATCACTTGTGAACCTTACCAGAGATATGTTTCTTCGTTGTATAGAGTCATCTTCTTTGTCCAAAACATAGTTAGATAATGGAACAAGAGTGCCATGTTTTCCAACTGTATAGGGAGTTGACCAGCTGAGCTTGATATTGTAGCCCAAGCAATTCAGATTGGATTTCTGGCATCGCTGGCAAGACGGTCTACCGTTGTCACACTTAACCTTTCTGCTTCGGCACGTCCAACACCCATAAAATGACCTCTTTTTCTTAGTTGGGACCATGTCTATAGACTCATTGATAACTATGGAGAAGAGGAGGGTTTTATGTAAGGTCGCTAAGACTTGCATTTTAACTCAATCTCACCGAGTGAGAATCGAAGAAAAAAAAACATTAGGAAGGGCGAAGAGAACAGAATAGGATGAGATAGTGAAAAAAATTTCAAACTACTGATTGCACAGGGAAGGAGGTAAGTTAGAAAGCTAATAAAAGTTCATTGCAGGTGATGGATGTGAACTGAGTGAAATATTATGTCCGTTGCAGAACCATGCCAAGCTGTGAAAATTATAACTCGAGAGAACTAGCAATCAAGAAAGAGTATACACAGGAAGTAAAATACCAAAATGGGTTAGCAGTATACTTTAATGGTAGATCTCTGGGATGGATCAATTACCTCAAGGAAGGCAGAAACAGCTCCCAGTAAAATTGTATAACAAAAGCTCAATGGTTTAATTTTTGGTTATCTACATCCGATGTAGTGTAACGGCTAGCACGGTCCGCTTTCACCGGGCAGACCCGGGTTCGACTCCCGGCATCGGAGGTTCTTTTTATCTTATTGACATTTCATCTTTTATCCAATCACACTCTCCCCTTTATCCTTAGATTCAACAGGGTATTTCTAGTTCTAGCAAAACAAGCACAAGTTATTCAAACTACAAAAATGTTACGGTGTTCAGTACATTAGCTGAAATTATTGTGAAATGGGTAGGCCACATCATTCGGTGATTTTGGTCAATAGGCTAACACTTCAACCGAAAAAGCCCAGTCCAGACTTTGTTTCATCTCAAAAAGATGCTTCATGGTCAATGTTGTCTGCAATAAATGAGTTAACCTCGGATACGGGCCAAATGAGAGTTAGTTCAACATGCATGGAAAGATCCCTTGCCTCGAAACAATAAGATTAAATACCAGTCGCCAGCACGCACTCTTGGTACAGGTTCCGTTGGATTGGAGAGTAGTTTTACAATAGGCTACCGACTGGTCATGGCAGGCGTCTCTTAGCTGGCTTACGGACATAAACCTGATTCTAGATCCAGGTATATTTGAAATGCATTGAAAGCACGTGATGCATGCAAGGAAGTGTTTCATGCATAAGATTCATTTAAATTATTTCCTGAACCATGATTGCAAAAAGAAAATCCCACAACAATTGTGCCACAATAATGGTTTCATATTGCCATCAAGTCAGAAAGCCAGAAATGCCAACCATCCTGTAAAGATTCTTACGAACTGAAATTGCATGCATGGATCAGCAGTTGGTTTATGGATTGGCAGTGTGTAACCCTTCATCTTGCATTAACTTCATCAAGAATCAGGCCGCCAAGAAATTACTCCCAGCGCAAAGTCGTATCTATAGATTTCAACGATCTAATAGGGTGAAATATACGGAATTACGTACTGCAATGAAATGAGAAAACTATTTCCTTTTGCATTTGAAAGGATCTTCACCGATCAAGAACACTGAATCAAAACTGAATCATGGCGAGCTGAGTGCATTCCAAGATTTAACTTGGTGCGCTAAATTTGCTGCGTCGCCTTTGTCCCTCTAGACTGAGGGATCCACCATTGATCGACAAGGATCGCCCATTGAATGTGAATGCAATTATGGAACCAAAGTCCCGAAATTAAGTCGTGCGGAATAATGTCTTCCTCACATTCGGAGTAAGGGTAAAATTTGAGTACTAGCACCCCCTTCAAGAAGTTTTCGTAATAACTAATTAAAGCTATGCATTAGCTAGAATTTCACCAACTTCATGCCAAAATGGGATCGACAACGATGCGGTCTTTTTTTTTTCTTGCACCCAACCTCAAAAAGCAGTTCGAGATTTTCATTTTCATTCCACATAGATCAGAAACCTGAGACACGCGACTCGGAACTCATCTTCCATGCTGCTACGTTCGACACAAAAGACACTGGTCAGTTTCCTGACCAGTCACGATGCCGTAAATGACACGAAAGCAGGAATGCAACGTATGTAAATAATAAACGTGTTTTGCCAGATGTGAACAACTAGGTTGTCTCCGCAAGTTCAAGCCTAGGTCATTCGACGCCAAGCTCACCACTGGTGTTTGTCTTGCCCTGAAGCAAATTACCCAAAGTCGGAAAAAACGTCCAGCTTGCGGAATGCTTCGTTTACTCAGCGTCCACACTTCAGGTTTAGTCCTAGAAGGATACCCTAGAGTGGAATGCGCCCCGCCACAACTAGCGAAAAGGGCTGTGCGCCACACCAAAGAGGAAAACTCCGGCCAAGTCACATGTCTAAAAAAAGTTTGAAATGCTGAAGCGGAAAACGTAAGTCAGTTGCGCTTTCATGCACAGCAGTTCAACTGAACACTTGGTGTCTTGGGCAAAGCTATTTTGGTTGTTATTTAGCATGTGTTTGTCAATCGCTTGAGAAGAATGACTGAACGGATGTTACCGCATTTTATTTTTTCTCCTATCAAGGATGATTTCTTTTTTGTTTGCACAGATTTTTCTCGGAAATCGTTTCCGTCATACATAAGACATGTTACTTCTGTAGGCATAACTTGTGGTCATGAGTTGATTTATTAAAAAAGCGTGAGTAATTTCACAGAGATAAGTAAGACCACGTAGTGAAGAAGTATCTGGGCGCCAGTAATATGTATCATCTGATAGCAGTGGACATTGCATTAGTCGCCGTTGAAACGCGGCGAAGAGAATTGTATAGGGGTTGAAACTTTTTCTTGTTTATCTGGAGGCATCCACGGAGAATGCCGTTTTCAGAAAAAAGGCGCTTTGCATTCTGTCCCTGAAAGTCTTCTCGGAGCTGATATTGCACAATATTCAAAGTACTCTCACTCAATACCTGAGTTGATTATTTGAATGAGCCGATCGTGTAATAAAGCTACCCGTAAGGCTATCTATCCTGCTACGAGTTTGGTTAAGAAGTCAAAGTATACATTGCCTATCTCTGCATTATCCCAATAGCCAATAGTGCATTTAATTGCATTTTGGTCGCATGGAAGCAGACGCGACAGGAACATGAGGGAACGAAAAAAGAAACGTATTAGGGTGCGGTTTAGTCACTATTGTGATGAAGGCCCACGGTGATAAAAGCACCTTGACCTGTTGATTTTCAAATTTTAGCTCCCCACCTGTAGACACTTAAAACGGGTATGCTGTTATAGGCCAAGCATAACCTTAGAAACAAAAGCATATAGTCTCTAGCCTCAGAGACAACCTTTATTGGATTATTAATAAAAATAGAAACATTCACTTTCACCTCACAAATCATAATATGGCTCACGAAAAAGCTGGCAAAGAGGAAAAACACTCAAGTACACAAAAGAATACCGATCTGAACTTGTATGAGCAATCACAGCAGCCATCGCAGCCACAGCAACCATTCATTCGCCATCAATCCATCCCTAACTTTTCACAACTCCAGTATCCTCAGCAGTGGCAATATCAAACGTACCAACCGTCCCCAGCATTTAATCCGGGCCATGGCCAGCCAACTCATATGTATGAATCAAGCAGCAGCCATCAAAGTTCTCAGTTAGAGAATCTACCTGGCGGTGCAATCGGTGGCAGACCTCAGATTACTCCTCTGCCTCCTCATTCCCTACCTTTACAACAACAACACCCACAGCCAATTGTTCCAGGGCAAGCCTTTGGGGTCCCTATGTATCAGCAGTTTCCTCAGAATTATGTCACCCAGGACACTTTACAGCCGAAGTCATCTCTATCGCTGATGGTGAACCCTCCCGCAGCAACCAAGTCGAAACAAGATCCTAGGGCCAAAGTCGCCTGCATCAGATGTAAGAAAAGAAAAACAAAGTGTACAGGGGGAAATCCTTGCAAGTTGTGCTCTATTAGTAAAGTCAAATGTGTTTACCAAACTCCGGGTAAAAGGATTTCCATTCTTGAAAGTCATTTTAGAAGTTTGCAAGATCGCATCAAATTCTTGGAAAATGAACTCCACATTGCCAAGGATCAAAGATCAGATCCTTCCAGATTTAAAGCCATCGACCGTGCGCTTGATTCTTTTACCAACGAGAGACTTTATTCCATGATAGGCAGTCTACACTTCATGTTTAAAGAGTTTGTTCTGAGCACAGATATCAGTACTTTATTTGAGGCTGTCGACAACAATGTGAACGCGTTTCAACCAAATGAAGGTACCGAAGAAAAAAAAGATAATGAACTGTTTTTTAAATCCGTACTGTTGTGTATCGTGGCAATATCTCTGATTAGGGATGCAAAACTCTCACAGCACGTTTCAAATTCAACTATTATCAACCTCTCACATGAAGTAGTGTATGAAAACCCAGAGAAACTGCCCGGATTTGTCTACATTCGGGATGCACTCTCCATAGTTCCTCTTATGTGCATTTCTTCAGAGCAGTCTCAAGTGGTGGAGTTGCTGACTTTGATCTCCTATTACTTCTTATGCTCTGGTCACAATGAAATTGCCTACAAATACAGCGCATTAGGTGATAAAATCTGCACTGTTGCAAAATTGTACATCAATAAAGATGCCAATCAATATCGCCGTAAAGTGTTCTGGAATTGCTATTCTTTCACAAGATTGTTGACTATCACTCACTTGTATGAATTGAAACCAAATTTAACTCAAAGTTTTAGGTTCAGTGAGATTGATATCCCGCAACCGATGTTGAGCAATTCTAATTCTTTGGAAGTCAGCTCATCTACCATCAGCACCATGTTTCGACATCGAGCGGATTTGGCTAACATCAGTGAACAATTGATCAATCTTTTCAGTAGAAACCCTCCACAGCTTTCAACGTCCTCCAAAGAATGGATGTTGAATGGGTATGTGCGGGAGTTCATCTTCGAAGCCCTCCTGGAACAAGTTCCATTCTTACTGGACTGGACTCAGGACTTTCAAATCACGAGCTTCCCTGCATTTGCGACTACAGGGCAACACTATTGTGTTATGATACTAGTTCACTTCTTTGGGCCTCTGCTTATTTTTGGTGTTGGTTCACTCATCAAAAAAAGTGTGTGGCCCAACATCGAAAGCATACTAATATTGAGTCTCAGACTTTACCCCGTCTTGCAGGATGACTCCTCTTCCATGCTTAGATGTCATGATTTTTTCAAGTTTATGATTGTCATTATCGTGAGGACATTGCAACTGCATCAATATGGATACATAAATCTTCAGAAACAACTTCACCTAGAGAACTACTTGCTCATAAATCTCAATCAATTGAGGGAGTACGACGCAAGCAGTTTCGCCAAAACATTAGACCAACTGAACCTGTTCAGCAGCAGGCAAAAACTCTCCTTTGTAGATCGCTTGCCCAAGCCTAAGAACAAGAAGTATCCACTGAGAATGGATTATATGGACCCGAGCTCCATGGAGAATTCCATTGAAAGTCTTTTTGTCGGAGACAAAGATCAGTGTCTTTACAAGCTAAGGCAGAGCAAGCCAGAGTTCCTCTCCTGCTATACGAATGAATGGTTCGATACTGATAGAATTTGGGCCCACCTTGTCACAGAGGAACAACTAACACCCCACCAGAGCTAGCTTAAAGTGCGAAAAAAGTGGAGGACACCAAAATAGACAGAAGAAAAGGGGCAAGAACTACGAACTGCAAAAAAGTTGACGAGTAAGTGGAATCGTTGATCCACAATATTCAATTTGGCATTATGAATTTGCTAATATTAATTAATGTAACATGTAGTATCATGATATAGTTATGAAAAACAATCCTGTTCAGGCCTAGCCTTTCAAACTCCTGCAAACCTTCTCATCTTCGCGCGATCGGATGACAGATTACCACTGACATGCGGTTATTTCAAAGGAACTGGTTCTGATTGTAGTAGTCTGCTAAGTCACTCATACTGGGGGGTTGCGACTTCGGAGAGACGGCGACGAAATCTGCGTCATCCAAATACTCAGAGTCCCCTGGTGAATGATGGCAGCTGCTGGGGATGTCCAATGGGGTAGTGGTCCCTGATACCACATGAAATTGTTCAACATCTTCCATGATGTCGTCCTCCTCGTTCGGATCTTGTCCATCAAGGGACGAAACAACTGAATGCTGTCTTGAGATGGTGGTCATCTTGTGTAACCAAATAGAATCCAGTTTGTTGTTTGAAGCCGTAAACTGAAGAACACTCTCTGAGCGACCTTTGTTAAACGATGGTCGTTTAGATGAATTACTAGAGTTATCTGAGTTTAGCACCATGATACTCTGAGCAGATTTGGATTGTTTTAAAGGGATGTTCAACTTGAAGTCCCCAAACAATTCTCGTGACTGTTTTCGCCTAAAGTCTCTTATCGCAGGAGACTCAGTACCACTGCCACTACTCCCAGAACTCTGTGAACCCCAACTGGAACTTTTCTTTGCGACAATTGGTGAAGGAGACCAAGACATGACGGTTGCCTGCTTCTCCTTTTCCTCTCTTGCCTTTTCCTCTTGTTTCAGTTTGTTGGATTTTAGCTTTTCCCTGATGTCATTCAGAGCCTGTTCTCTCGTTTTCTCTACCTTCTCTACCTTCTCGATCTGGTCAAGGTTAGAGATAAAAATAGGTTTTATCACCGGCTTTTTAGTTAGAGCCATTTTGTCATTTGCCTTCTTTGTCAAAGAACTTGCTTAAACAAAAGAGGGATCCGTTGTGAGATATATATAGATATCTAGAGCCCCGAAGATGTACCTAAAAGGAAAAAAAAAAAGTTCACTTGCTTGTTTCTTTTAAAGTCTCCTCCCCACTTGAAGTTTCCGCGTTTGTCCGATCCTCCGATTCCTGTCACCTGCAAGCCGCGAAGCGGCGATGGGATGGAAAGAGGTTGTGCGAAGGCGGCCTACCAGATGGCAAATGGAGTGACAATCTGTATCGAGAAACGTTGTGCGACTGCGCGCCCGACAAAAATATGCCTTCTAACATCCAGACCTCCTTCCTTCCCTCTGGTCCCACTATCCGCCTCACTGACTTCTAAGATTCAAGGCTCTACTCATGAATATATCCCCTTAAAGGATCTTACACCTCATCCGAAACAGCAACCGTATATTATGAAGTTTAGTCATTCTCTTCAGTTTAATGCGGTACCAGAATGGTCCACTAAGTACATCTCGTACTCGACATTAAAAAAGCTTATCTACTCTTTGCAGCGAGATTATGTCAACAGTGGAGCACTTTCCAAGACTACTACGCCTTATGACAGTGAGCAGGAACCTTTGAGAAGCAGATTCAAAGACTCTGATCCTGTAGATGTCTTTTTCAAGGCACTGGACAAGGAGCTGCGTAAGATCGATACCTTCTACAAACAGAAGGAAAAGCACATTTATAAAGATTTTGATGAGATAATAAGAGAAATTGAAGAATTCGAATCTTCTTACAAAAACTCAACGATGCAGGACGAGCCAGTTCGTAAAAGACTAAGAGATTTGATTGGAACTATCAAATCAAACGACTTCGCAACCGATGAAACAGGTGCGGTATCATCTTCAAGATTTTCAATCAACTCAGCAAACGATAGTAACTGTCATAGCTACGATAATTTGAAATCCCTTGTTCAGAGAAGAACCTCCAGGCCAGAGCTTTTCGATGATGATGACTTTAACCTTGATTTTAGCACTCAAGTCACCATTACCACTAAGAAAAGCTTAACTGGTATTTATGTCGCACTTAGCGAATTGAAGTCTTTCATTGAGTTGAATCAGATAGGGTTTTCGAAAGCCTTGAAGAAGTTCGATAAATCGTTGGAAACAGAGGTTAAGGCAGAATATTTGGCAAAGCTGCCTGAAGTCTCTTATATTTTCAAACCATCAACTCTAGATACTTTGAACAAAAAAATTGCCTCCGTTATCTCTATCTACTCTCTTTTGGTTACGGACAGCGACTTCAATCTTGCCAAATCAGAATTAAGATCCCATTTAAGAGAACATATTGTTTGGGAGAGAAACACCGTCTGGAGAGATATGTTGGGGATGGAGAGAAAGACACAAGCTGCTAATCTTGAAGAGGTCAAAGGCACCCCTGATGGAATTCCTATTGCAAGCAGCATCAATGTTTCGCTGGGCGCTGGAAGGTATCTTAGAATTCCAATTATTTTGGTTTCTCAAACAGTACTTAAAGGCTCTGCAATTGCGTTCCTGTCAATCTTGCTTCTCTTCCTTTCTCCATTTGAAGATACTCAGCAAAAGAACTGTTTCGCAATACTGGTCTGCGCATCTTTACTTTGGGCAACAGAAACAATTCCACTATACATTACAGCCCTACTAATTCCCTTATCAATTGTAGTGTTAGGTGTGCTCAAAGATCCATATGATGACCATGTACTCACCGGAGAAGAAGCTTCAAAGTACATTTTTTCCCAAATGTGGTCGTCTGTTATAATGTTACTGCTAGGTGGTTTTACACTAGCAGCTGCATTATCCAAGTATCATGTTGACAAGTCCATCTCCACTTGGATCCTTTCAAAGGCAGGAAATTCTCCTCCGATAGTTCTTTTGACCATTATGGGCGTTTCTCTATTTGCATCGATGTGGGTTAGTAACGTGGCGGCGCCAGTTTTGATGTTATCCATCATTCAACCATTGTTGAGAACTCTTCCGACTGGTTCAGTGTTTGCAAAACAGTTGATTTTAGGTATTGCATTGGCATCGAACATTGGAGGCACTGCTTCCCCTATTGCATCCCCCCAGAATATCGTAGCTTTAGAAAGTATGGATCCTCAACCTTCCTGGGGAGAATGGTTCATTATCGCTCTTCCAGTGGCCGTTGTAGCATTGGTATTAG
Organism: Komagataella phaffii GS115; assembly: GCF_000027005.1. Lineage (NCBI taxonomy): Eukaryota > Fungi > Ascomycota > Pichiomycetes > Pichiales > Pichiaceae > Komagataella > Komagataella phaffii. Next base: position 945,819 of record NC_012965.1, read on the forward strand.
TGTGGATTTTATTATTGCTGACATTTCAAAACCAAAAGCATCTAAACTTGGTCTCCATCAAACCAATTGACGCTCCATTTTCCTTTGCGCAATGGTACATTGTATTTGTTACCATGATCACCATTATTCTCTGGTGTTTGCAATCCAAATTGAGTTATATCTTTGGAGAAATGGGAATTATTGCAATTATACCCATCATTGCCTTTTACTCCGCTGGTCTACTGGTCACTGAGGATATTAATAACTATCCCTGGAATATTGTCCTTCTAGCAATGGGTGGTATTGCCTTGGGTAAAGCTGTCTCATCTTCTGGGTTACTGGCTCATATTGCAAAAGCGATTCAAGCTCAAGTGATGGACTTGGATATTTTTTCCATTTCACTTGTTTTTGGTTTACTGGTCTTAGTGGTGGCCACATTTGTTTCTCACACTGTTGCAGCCTTGATCATTGTACCATTGGCAGCCGAAATCGGAAATGCTTTACCAGAGCCACATCCCAGGATTTTAATCATGATTACAGCATTGATGTGCTCAATGGCTATGGGTTTGCCAACTTCAGGGTTTCCCAACGTTGCTGCTGTGTGTCAACTGGATGAAATTGGAGTACCGTATTTGACTGTTGGAACATTTATCACGAGAGGTGTTCCAGCTTCTGTAATTTGCTATGGCATTGTGATTTTGATTGGCTTCTTCATCATGAAGATCATAAACTTCTAGACCCTCTTTTGTCGAATTCTTTTCATAGATGGATTTGGGCTCTTAAGTAGTAATAGACATCTTTGAGCATCGCGAACGTATTTCTGGCACATAACTTTATCTGGTATCGTATCTTGGAGATTATTCAGAAGGTGAGATGTCTGAGGGAACTGGTGGTGTTAGCATTAGAAGGCAGCATATTAACTGGTCAGATGATAGTGATGATGAGCAGAAAAAAGATACCAAACTCGAATCTGTAGATGACTTGGATGATGATGAAAAACAAAGAGATGAGTTTTCGAAAAGACTGAAAGATCAAGATAAAACTGCGAATAAAGCACCCAAACCACGAGCTGATGATACCACAGATATGAAAGAATTGAGAAGACTAGCGAGGGAGCAGTATCTAACTAAAAGAGAGAAGGACAAGTTCCTACTTTTGAAACGAGAGGTTAATGAACTAGAGGAAGATGTAGCCAAGTATGGATGGGAGAATTTGACAGAGAAGGAACGCTCTGAAATCAGTTTTAAGAAGGAAATTTTAGAGATCTTTGAGAAAAGATCTGAACTTTTGAAGGACGGAGAAAACTACCAATTGCCAGATGATTCCACAGCGGATAGAAAGAGAAAGGCTGATGTACTTTATTCAAAGGAAAAATATGAGGCTACAAAACAAACCAGAGATCAAGCTTGGGAAAGTCAACAGATTAGAATGGCTACTACTGGAAAAGAACTTAATTTGGAGGAATTTAGCCTGCCAGACAGTAAGAATTATGATTTTGTCTTTGATGAAAAGTTCCATGTCAATTTCACTGGAAACAGTGAAGAACCGGCTATTAAACAAGCGGAACAGATGGAGATTCAAGATCTTAAGAATCAAGAGATCCGAAATATCCAACAAACTAGAGAATCCCTTCCTGTTTGCAGGTATAGAGAACAACTTTTAGAGGCCATAAAGGACCACCAAGTACTCATAATTGTCGGTGAAACAGGATCAGGTAAAACTACTCAACTTCCCCAATTTCTTCATGAAGCTGGGTACACAAAAAATGGAAAAAAAGTAGGATGTACTCAGCCAAGAAGGGTAGCAGCCATGAGCGTTGCTTCTCGTGTATCCAAAGAAGTTGGCTGTCCTGTTGGAACTACTGTGGGTTACTCTATCAGATTTGACGACAGATCCACTGATCAGACAGTAATTAAGTATATGACTGATGGTATGTTGTTAAGAGAGTTTCTCAATGACCCTGAATTAAGTAGTTATTCAGCCATGATGATCGATGAGGCTCACGAGCGAACACTTCACACTGACATTCTTCTGGGATTAATGAAAGACATCTGTAAATATAGAAAGGATCTGAGATTATTGATCTCGTCAGCTACAATGAATGCGGAAAAGTTTAGCAAATTCTTCGACGATGCTCCAATTTTCAACGTCCCTGGAAGAAGATTTCCAGTTGATATTCATTACACCATTCAACCGGAGGCAAATTACTTACAAGCTGCGATAACTACAATATTTCAAATACATACGAACCAAAAAGAAACTCCTGGGGATATATTGGTATTTCTAACAGGCCAGGATGAAATTGAATACATGCAAGAAAACATAACCGACATATGTCGCAAACTGGGGTCCAAAATTCAAGAAATGATCATTTGCCCAATTTATGCCAATCTTCCCCCTGAAATGCAACAGAAAATATTTGAGAAGACTCCTCCCAATGCAAGGAAAGTCGTCTTAGCTACTAATATCGCAGAGACATCAATTACCATTGACGGCATCAAATATGTCATCGACCCAGGATTTGTTAAAGAGAATGTCTACAATCCTGCAACTGGTATGGAGAGTCTGGTGGTGACTCCATGCTCCCAAGCATCCGCTGATCAAAGGGCAGGTCGAGCAGGAAGAGTGGGCCCGGGTAAATGTTTCAGATTGTATACGAAGTGGTCCTACGACAACGAACTGCCTAAAAATCCTACTCCAGAGATTCTAAGGACGAACCTTACCAGTGTGGTTTTATTATTGCTGACTTTGGGGATCAACGATCTCTTGCATTTCGATTTCATGGATGCACCTTCTCCAGAGGCCTTGATGAAGTCTCTGGAGTTACTGTATTCTCTAGGAGGGCTAAACGAAAAAGGCCGGTTGACAAAAACAGGAAGGCAAATGGCCGAGTTTCCAACGGATCCTATGCTAGCAAGGACTCTACTTGCCAGTGATCAATACAATTGTGTTCAGGAAGTTTTGACTATAGTTTCCATGTTGGGAGAATCTAGTGCCTTATTCTTCAGACCAAAGAAAAACAAAGCTATGGCTGATAAGGCCAAGCAAGCATTCGTAGTCGAGAACGGAGGGGACCATATGGTATTGCTAACAATCTTCAATCAATGGGTGGACACAGGATATTCATATCAGTGGTGCAAGGATAACTTCCTGCAATTTAAATCGCTATCAAGGGCTAGAAACGTCCGAGATCAGTTAGAAAGAGTGTGCGACAGAGTTGAAATATTGAATCACAAAGAAAAATCCGAACACGGAATCTCAAACCCAGGACAGGATAGCAAAAACAGCAAACTACTGCCGATTCAACGAGCGTTCATCGCCGGTTTCTTCCCTAATACAGCTAAACTGTCTAAAAGTGGGACTTATAAGTCGTTAAAGGAAAACCAGTTAGTGTACATTCATCCTTCCTCGACATTATTTAAAGCTGTACCACCTCCAAGGTATGTTATCTATCATGAATTAGTCTTAACGAGCCAGCAGTTCATGAGAAACTGTATCCCCGTTGAAGAAAGACTTCTTACCCCATATTTGAATAGAATGTGAATTGAAGTCACGAGACTGCACCGCTCTCAATTAGGTAAGATTATTTTTTTGGACACCCCCGCGCGTTACTCCTATAGCCTTAAACTCGTTGATCAATCAGGGGAAAACCATCCAACTCATATACGGACGGAAGAAAGCATTTATTCAATTGACTAGCTCATGAAGGATGATTGCGATAAACTATCTTCCGAAATGGCGCATACTCGAGAAACTGAAGCTGAAAGAAATGAAAAAAGAAGAAAGGTAGACCGGCAATTTAACATCGGCACGGCCAACACGTACTTCAATGAAGTGGACGATTATATGATTTCGTCCTTCACGGAATCATCTGACAGAATCGTGTCACAACGAAATTCTATGCCCAGTTCGCCTCCAAGAATAGACGAACTGGATTCTCTTTCAAGTTCTTCTCCCATTGATGTTGTCGCTCCTGAGTCTCAACCTATTCCCATGCAACTCACGTTCTCTCAGTTGGCCCGAAAAAATCTCTCGTCAGAAGACACATTGGAATTGGATATCGATAACTATGGAAGAGTCTCGGGAGTCAGAAATTGTGAACTTTACTCAACTAGCCCCACTAAAGATCATGACATGGGTCATCGGGAATTTCTTTACAAAGACTCGGCAGAAGCCCAACGGGAAGCTGTTAAAGTACTCCGCATGGTTTTTGATGAGGATAATGAGAATAAAATTGACCTAGAAAGGTTTGGGCTTACTTCTATACCTGATGAGTTCGAAGATTTTAAGGATTCGATAATGGTGAATGACTCTGGCCATCTTTCGTCTCCTCAATTACATGTTTTCCTTGGCCATAATCACCTTAGTAGCCTGAGCCATAGTTTATTCCAAGTTCCTTTTATTGATGTTTTATCCTTAAGGTTTAATCATCTAACTAGAATACCAGGCAACATAAAGAAGCTGACTCAATTAAGGTACTTGGCACTGGGTAATAACAATATAGTCCACTTGCCGCATTCGATCTTGAAGCTGGATAAACTGCAAGTTTTTTCTCTACGTCCTAACCCTTTGAAAGAGCCTAGTGAAGGTGATATCGAACTGAATTTGAAACCTGGTCCGCGGTATGCTAGTCGAATCAGATGGTCCAACAAGCGAAAATCATCTAAAATTATGCCTAGGCTAAACAAAGCCTATAGTAGTTTTGGTGGTGACCTCTCATTACTCGAGAAGTCAACATCTTCTCCAAAGTCAGTCCTTGAACAAGAACGGGGCCCCTACCTGTCTCCAAATCGGACACCTAATCTACTTAACGAACAAACTACCATTTCGGAGGCTTTTGCTGATGAAAGGGATTTTGATTCACAAGAGCAAGAGCTAATTAAGAACTCTACATCATATGTCCCACGACTTACAGAACTAGCATTGAGATGTATATCAAACTATAGAATATCGATTTCCGAAGCTAAACAGTGGAAAAAAAGTACCAGCAAATACATATTAAAGATGGCCTCAAAGGCACTAATCCAAGGTACGAATGGCGAATCTTGTGGATCATGCGAGAATATTATTATAGAGCCTGTAGCTGCAGTTTATGAGTGGTGGGACATTGCCGATGCTAAGAATGTCCCAATCAGAAGACATTTTTGTTCTAAGATGTGTGCTATTAAATGGGAGTCAGCCATTCAAGAAATGACAGAAGGCACTCACAAGAAAGGGAGTTCTCAAATTAATTCGACATAATTAGAGGGGAAATTCCCAACTTTCCCGTTCAATTCTCCTTTCCACCATGAACCCTCTTGTTTGAGTACCTTAATATGATCACCCCTTTTGAACGATAGGTCTTGATCATTAATCTTTTCAAAATTATACCCTGCAACACATACTAAATCCTTATCTTCCTGTACGATTTTTAGACCTGAATAATTTGTAACAATAGTCGAAGCTGAAGGGATATTAGAGGCCACATTTCGTAGATTCTTCTCGTAGAAATGACATATTTTCAGGGAATCAACTTGAAGAGCGACTGGCGCATGTTTGGCCTTAAATACGGAAACTAATTCCATGTTTTTTGTTGTTGTACTATAATGACTTTGGTCCGCATCATGAAGGTTAATATCACGTTCTAAGGACTTGAGCTTGTTCTGTAGTTCATAAAATACTGTCAATGTGCCGAAATAGATCACTTGGAGAATGTTCTCAATTATACTCTTGGAAATCACCAAATAGACAGGAAGCTCTTGCTTAATCACTCTGTTTAGTTTGGTAAAGTTTCTTTCACATACTGTTAACTTCCTTTCTGTTGTGAAGATTTTCTGCTGCTCTTTGCAAGTCATTAAATTGCCTTTAGCTTTTAATCTTTCAAGACATAGCATTTCTTTATTTAGGTCCAAAAGTGCATATTCTCGTTGTCTAAGCAAGCTTGCTACTTCTTTATTATGAGATTCCAACTGTTTCAATCTGCTTCCAACTCTATCATTCAAGGAAGTCAAAACTTCTATGACAATTGGTTTGCAATCTTGGAATACCATATTGTACTGATTGATCTTGTTGAGAAATAAACTGTCAATTTCACTTCGAGTTTTCGATGTATCCGCAACTAGACTTTTAAGACTTTGACCAGTTTGTAACCCACATTCCACCATAAACTTAGCAGATTCCTCGTACCTCTTCAAAGAAACCTGAAGGTGCTTGCAGTTTGTGACTAAGTTTTTGAAGTTGGTTTGCAATCCGATTATTTCATCATCAATTAGAGATGGATTTGTACTGGCAAGATTGGTCCTCTGAAGAAAGATTTGAGGAGCTCTAATGACATTCTCCTTAACGTCATTCCAATCAACCTTCATCTTTTTGAAATTAAATACGTTGATATGATTCTGTGTAACTGGGTCTAGTTCAGCTGATGTACATAAACTCATATCGCGATGTTAGTAAATATGCTTAAATGTGTTCAAGGATGGCCATGATTTGTTCCAGGCCATGCAAATATCTTTTCAGCTAACTTGGACTCCTCTCTAAAGTTTATTTCATCCTCATGAAGAACATTAAAAACTTTCTGAAGTGTCGAAGGATCAACTGAAGATTCGTTTTTTAACGTGGAATGCTTGTCAGCCAATAGTTTATCCAAACCTAGAATGACAATTTCAGCAAACTTTCGGTCTATAGGCTTGTGGTGGTAAATTAAGTTTCTTAGCTTTTTAACGATTTTGACTGCAGTTAAGTTAGGATCTTCTTTTTTTCCTTTGTGGTTCTTGGAACCTGTGAAGTGCGTCCTTAAAAGGGTAGGTGAGTTTATGACTAGCATCGCAGCGTAGTAAAGCATCACATGAACGTGTACGGGAACAAACCTTAATGCACTGATTATATCGTTGTCACTGAGTACTAAATTCAAAACTGTTTCGGCCGCAGACACTGCTATCTGAGAAGACACCTTCAGACTTTCACGCTGTGACACCACTGGAGAGTGAGTAATAAATTCATCATCAGAATCTGAGTCGTCTGAGTCACTACTATGACTGTTCTCCTTACAAATTGATACTTGGGCTCTTTTATTTTCGTATTCTGTGTTGCTCAATGACTCATCATCCTCATCTTCATCATCCTTCCACTCGGGAAATGAAGACCCATCTGTATGCAGCTTCCTCACGGAGAGGGAGTTGATATGCATTTTTGCAAAATTGTAATAAATTAAGGTGGACTTTGAAGACCAGATATTATTCGAATGCATGGGGGAAAGTAGCACCGTCCATTGAACCATCCATTTATCCAGTTCAACGTTACTTTTAAACGGGATTCCAAATGAAGCAGGAGTTAAGAGGTCCCATGCATTTCCTCTAAACACTTCACTGATTGCTTGGTTGTATTCCACTTGAGATACTAGTCTCAAATCAGAATATTTTAACTCGTGGGACTGGTCAGATGTACTTGAGCCATTCGTCACTTTTGAAGGAGAGTCCGTGTCAGATGAACTTCCTGGAGGACTTCCATTTAGTATCAATTCAGTTGAAGGGTTTTCTCTCAGGGCTTCACAGTACTTGTCCCTAACACTTTCCGATGAAAGCAATTGTCTACTATGAGTAAGAGCAGGGTCATTAGAACTTAATAGCGGTTGCCTATTGAAAGCTAGTGACTGATGTCCATCCAGAATGAACAGTAGATACCATAACTTCAAACGATCCTTATCGGATATTGATCTTGAGTTTGAATTTCTCCTCTTTCTTTTATTTTTTCTTACTGGGACATTTAGGTTCATATTCTTGGCTAGCTGGAGAGCCAGTCCAGTAAAGATTTGATTCTTTTGAAACCAGAAACCGGATATACATAATGCAATTATAGTGTTGAAAGCTTCTACTTCGTTATTCGGTGGATTTTGTAAAACGTCCTGAGATAACTTTTCTAAAAGCCCTTTGAGGGACTCATGTATGTGTTTAAAGTCGATATGATGAATTGAGGATATGCAACAGATGGTAATAAAAAGTATAGGTGAAGTTGCCCTCAACTCATTAACCGAATAACTAGAAAGATCAAAACCAAATAGTTGAGGTGTAATGTTTGTATCAAAATAGTCAAACAATATATGAGCATCTTCCAATGTTAGTATTGAGTCTATAGTAGCCGAAATGGAAGGTTCTTGACTTTTTCCATTCTGCCGATCTCTAAGTAGGCTTAAAATATCGGTGAGAGTGGAGTCAAAGTTTTGCAAACGGTTCTCCACTGACGACTTCCAACCTTGATTATTTGAATTCTGTATTGGTGTTTCGCTTGCCTGGTTGGTAGAAGTGGTGAGTACCTGCGACGATTGGGGGTTCAAAATTTTGGAGATATCTGCCTTTTCGGTTGGTCTAAAGTTATTTTTTGAGTTATCCAGTACCTCGTTGACACTTGAGCCGCCAATAACTTTATAGCTTGGAATTTTGTATTCATAAACACATTGAAGCCCATGGTTTAAACATCTTTTACAGGGAGCATTATCCTGTTCTAAGCTGCTTTCACATTTGATTTTGGACTTTCTGCAGCTGTTACAAGCCTTATTTCTTTTCTCTTTGTCATGCCGTATCACTTTGCCGTATAGATGAGTATTAGGTGCAGTGGATGAGTTCGTCTTATCTTGAGAAATTTTCTTTTTCTTAGCAGCCGGTTTTATTGACCAGGGAGAGATGGTCAACGATGAGGGTATGTCCTTATCTGACATGAAACCAGCTTATAGGAGAGAACTTCCAGGTAAATCTAGAGTGCAGATTAATTGTGATGGGAGGAAATTATTTGGCTCTAGATGTTCGATTACTCGATATCTTACATAATCAACACTGATTAAATTTAACTATATGATGGTGCAACCAAGCAAGAAGGAAGAAGAATACCAAGATCAAGCAGGCCGATAAAACTATTCTTCGTGAATGAACATGATTAAGAGACATTAGACTGAAGAAAATGGAACAAAGCGACACGAAGGATCAGTAAGCTGCGGTCTGCTAGTGCTTTATAATATTTGGCCCAAGAATAAGTCCAAAGTGATATGAATGCTTGAGTGTCTAACAACTCCGTTGGAATGCTGATTAAGTCATACAGCCTCACTCAGTGGTTTCAAAGTCTCAACGAACGCTAAGATTAAGTGGAAGATGCTGTCACCTGTGACTAGACATCAAAACATGAAAAGCATTTATGCCATTCAACAAAAGACTCAATTATCTTTCGCAGAATACGAGCCACACGCTCATAGGTTTACGCTAGAAACAAAATCAAACTCAGATAGGAACTGTTTGTAAGAGGGAAGAAAGGCGACGATGGACGACCACCATCATTTCCGACTCAGTCACCTATCGAATTCAAGCGGGAAAATGCAAAATTAACAGTTATTAAAAAGGGCTGAACTGATGCTGATGAGCGAAGGATTCTTAAGACGTTGGACCTAATCATAATAGCTCTACTGTCCTCTTCCTGTTTTTTATCTGGATAGAAGTTGTAACAAATGCTTACATTCATCCTTTTTGCCCAGCAAGCTCCATCAAAGTGATACCGAATCCACTTCTGGTGTTTGAATCTTAACCAAAATTATTGTGATCGGAATAACTTTACTGTTGCTCGTCAACCCCTTGGCATTCTTGAAAGTACTTGATAATCTTTAAATGATGACATAATCAGCATCCCAGTTCTCCTCGATTCACTTTCCATTCCTTCTCCACAGTTGATCAAGATGGCATTTTTTGGTAATAGAACATACTTGGTAGTTGGAGCTTCTAAGAATCCAGAAAAGTATGGCTATAAAGTTCTTAAATGGTACTTGGACCGAAATTTGAATGTCGTTCCAATAAACCCCACAACCCCAGAGGTATTGGGTGCCAAAACAAAAAGTTCAATCTTGGAGGCGCTTGCAAATGGCCATGAATATTCCTTGTCCGTAATCACGCCACCAGACGTATCTTACAACTCATTGAAAGAGGTGCTTGAGTCAGTGAAAGGAGATTTGGTAAAATCTATTTGGTTCCAGCCAAACTCTTATGACGAAAAGTTGATTTCGTATCTGAACAAGAAAGGGTTCTATAAGAACAAGGGTAACTTGATTTATAATGATTGTATATTGGTTTCAGGAGATTCTAAAATATGACCTGATTTATTCCTCCTGAGCATCTTTTTCTGTAATGTACTCCATACTGCTTCCAATGGATGAGTCTTTTTTCACCAAGTAGGCGATTTTGAACGGGAATGGTGCTATCGCCACCGATCTAATCGTTGGAATATGTGACTTGTTAATATCTGTAATATCTAGTATCTGAAACATACTTTCCAAGAAACTGTTGGCATAATCTTTTCCTGATGAAATATACAGTGTCAAGTTCCACGTTTCCCAACAGTCTTGGAAGGATCCTCTCTGTATATCATCATTGACTATACCAGTGATATCTTCACTAGATTCTTTCGTCTCGTTAGTCCAGAATTTGAGTAGGGTGTTTTTACTATCCCTTTTGGAGAACTTTTCGAAGAAGGACAGTCTAAAGGATCCTAGTTCGGTTTCATCTTCTAACGACTGGTTATCATTATCGTCATCGTGATCATTCTGGCTAAGGGTTTTGCTTTCCATGATATCCCTTTTGAACTGACTGATCTTAGAGTCTATTAGTGTTTGTAGTATAGGCAGCTCCACCTTTGGATAAGTTATCCCCAAAAATGTGGACTGGGAGGGAGAGATTGTTCCAAACAATCTTTGAAACAAAATTGTCCATAGAAGTGCTTCAATATGATCTGAGACTATGTCCAATGATGTATGTATGTTCAGGTTAAAGTCCATCTTGGGTGGTACTGGTCTAAAAAAGAATAGTCCAGCGATAAGAAGTGTACATAAGGGTAGGCAGATCGTTAGAAATACGCTAGAAGGAAGAAAAAAATGCGGCGCACAAGGGCAAGAGAAATAAGTATTTGTACAAAGAAAACTGGAAGGGCAAGTGATAACGAGTCTACTTCAGTTAGTGATTTCTACCTACACAGAAAGTTTCCTGTTGATTTGGTTGCCATGTCTCCAGCTTTTATCAATGGCCCTTCCTCAAGTGCGTTCTTCTACGAGACCTATAGTTCCGCACCGCCAGGTGATTACATAAGTATTTTCTCATCCTAATTCACTGCATCTAATGGCCATTAACGTCAACTTTGATCGAGATTGTATAATTTGATTTTATACCGCTCAGGGTGTAAACTGTCCTTGCGCTCATAGCTAGGAAGAAAAAAAGCCCCTATTTTAACAACCCGTCATAACTGACTCTCAGGGCATACAGATATGAATCCCGACCCAGAGAATGAATCCCCTACGCAAGAGCTAGTAAGTACCGTCCATTCGTATCCGATGAATCAACATATTACTAACAGCCAAAGCTTACGCCCAAGTTCTGGAGAGATTGCGTTTTTATCATAACTAAGCATTCCAAGTCCATTTGGAGAGAACACAAGAATTTAATGTTGCATAACTCCTTTCAAAGGAATATGACAAAAATGATCTCACGCAATAATGAGGCAAGGGGAGTCCACTCGGATATCTGCCAGGATGAAATTACATTTTTGGCTCTACTACCTTTTATCGGAAAGGACTTACAGAAAGGTTTAGTCATGCATCAATTTTTCAAGTTATGTGAGCAAAATAAATTGGTTACTACCAGCATGTTCTACAAAGACGATAATGAGAAACCTATCAAACTGATTGGCATGGATAATTGGAAGAATGTTTTATGTTATATTGACGCACTTCTGTTTGCCATGTTTGCAAGGATGGACGATTATGATCAGTATTTATTGTACAATCAATGGGAACATTTAGATAAAGATATCCCCAAAAAGACCCTTCTTAAGTTAAAGATGAACTTAAGATTGATTATAAGTTTGTTGAGAAGTGGGCAACTTGTCAGCAAAGAAATTATGCAGCTATTATGCCACAATTTATCCGATCTTGGGTTCCGAGAGGCGTTGTCGTCTCAACAAAATGATACAGCCTTCATGTTTGCATTCTTAGCCGAAGTTTTACAGATTCCATTGTTGACTTTAAGGATTGATATTATTCATAAAGGCCGCTTTGATATTAAAGACGATCTGAAATTTATTCAAGAAAGATGTATCTTTTTGTCTGTGAGTCAGCCAGACCCTGATAATGAATCAAATACAGTAACATTGGACGACTGTTTGAGTGATTACTTCAATAGTAATATCAAAGTCAAAAGACATTTACAAAGACGAAAAACTTTAGTGAGATCTCAATCAATGGGAGCAGGTGAAAATTTCTCAAACTCAAGAGGTATCCCACCTCCAAAGGATTTCGAAGATGGTAACATATCGGAATATGAAGATGAAATTAGTGAGTTCGTACAGAGAGGAGTACTAAAACGTACTTTTACTGATGCCATAATTCAAGAGGTTACCCATATGGAGCCAACATTGTCAAGAGACGAATCTATTGTCAGCTCGTCTTCTCAGGTATCACCAAAAGGGCAGTTCTCGTCTAACACCATGCTTTCCAATTCTTCCATCGATAATTTTGTTAGAAATGTACAGGAGCGTGCAAACACTCAATCTACCTACCCAAGACAACGATCATCTACACTCTCTACAGCTCGTCCGAGAGACGGAAGTGTTTCCAACTTTTCTGCAAGGGAATCCTCCTTTTCCGAAGAAGTGTCTTTACCTGCGTGGATGTTCCTGCAATTACTTCCATTTCACACTGAGCCTAGTTTTGATTTCAAAAAGAAGCCTTTTCTTCCGTTGAAGGGAACCAAGCATAGCCCATATAATTTTGACATTAACCGAAAGCTGCCACTGGTGCCGATATGTTTGAAACGTTACATGGAAGTGAACGGCAAGACCCAGAAAAACAAAACAAAAATAATCATTCCTACTGTGATTTCTTCACCCTATTTTATTTCGGAGGATGATACTACCGTGAAATATAATCTAGATTCCTTCAACCCGCACAAGAACTTCAAACTTGTTCTTCAAAGCTGCGTATGTCATAGGGGTTCTTCGATAAATTCCGGCCATTATGTTTCACTGGTAAGAAAATATCCATACATACCTGGAAGAGAAGACTCCGCTATTTGGGAACTTTTCAATGATACTCAGAAAGGGGAAGATAAGACAGTTGAAATATCGTTTCAAAAAGCCGTCGAGAAAGAGGAACCATATCTTCTCTTTTATCGAATGGAGAAGTCAACCTCTCAGGAAGATTTGCAAAATAGTGCGGAGTCTAACAAGGTTCCTGAACAACCCTTTCCAAATGCAAACTCATTAGATGTGATTTTCCCGGAAGGATCCAAAGTTAAGTTTTGGAATGTCGATTCTAATACAGAAACCTCTACAAGAAAGCATTCAATAGTAAGCGACTACACAGCCTCAAGCGTTGAGAAGGATGCAATTACTTTGCCAACTAAACAAAAGAATTTTGAAAAAGTGAACAGTTCAAATGACGGAGAACAACGGCGACTTGGCAACGTGAAAGCCAAATCGAAGTCTCAAAGTGATTCAGGTGACTCACTTTTGAGAACAGCCGAAAAAAGGGAAAGTACCTCCTCAACATTTGTTTCCAATAAAAAGATCACCAATCAACTTTTAAATATGGATGTTGAAAAACAGTTCACTTGGTATGATAAATATGGTTATGTTGAGGCAGTAAAGCCGCCAATCAGCGTCACTGTATTATCCAGGGGAAATTCTGTACAATCTGAGAGGGATATGCTATCAGTGAAGAAGACCCAGTCAGGAACTGATTCGTTGCTAGCGTTGGTAAAAGAAAAAGATCAACTCAACCTGACTGATGGTGTATCTGTCCGAAGTGAACCCAATCCATCTGCTAAATTGCACAATCCATTGAGAATCACCAAATCAGAGCAACCCGGCAACAAGAACGAACCCAAGAAAGGCCATAAACGAAAATTATTCGTATCTAGAAAAAAGGATTGTGTTATTATGTAATGATTCAATGAACATTAACTATTGCCTGCCGAATTGCCCGGATTCTCTGAAATTTTTTGAAGATAGTCTTGTTCCAGTTCTTGAGTCCATGCATCCACAAATTCTAATCCTACACCAAAGTCATTATTAGAGAACCAGTTGAATACTGTTTCGGAAGGGTTCATCATTTGTGAAAAGTTATCATCATAAGTATTCTCCTGCGAAGGAGAATTTATGGGCTCTGTCAAGTTGTAGTGATGATCTTTCTGTTTCGATGATCTCTCGCTTGCATATGGAGACAAGCCATTGGCAGGGCTATCAAGGCCACTCTGTCTAACTTTCTCAGCATCCTTATACGCGTTTTGAATTTCTGCCTCATAGTCTATCACTTTACCATTGTTTTTATTGCGGGCTTTCATTTGGGTGCAAAGGTACATGAGAATAGTACTATAACGTGTACAGAGATGTAACTCATCCGGTGATGCTTCTCTCAAGGAAATAGCAGCTCTTTGAATGACAGCAATAATCTCATCCAGTGGAATAACAGAAAACATTGCACTTTGGTAGTTGCTACTAGTGTCATCTGTCTTGCTTCCATTGAAAGAATTGACTGCATCGTGCAAAATGTTACTAGGGTTGAACTCTCTAGGAGCAATGGGAACTGGGGAAGTTAAGGTTAAATAGCATTTCACCACGAAAGCTACGGCACGAACAATCCTGGTTAGCCATCTAACCGGCATAAACCTTAGGATTCGTAACTTATGGGTTCGGTGTGTAACTGATAGCATTTCTTTGGCAGCATTAAAAGCCATTTCAACGTACTTTGAGGATTTAGCTATGTCATCAAGTTTCATCTGCTTTTGTTTCCTTGATGATATACTAGACTTCGAGATTTCAGGAGACAATGCCAAAGAAAAAATGTATAACTTTGCATAGTAATAATCAAAAATCAGAGACTCTCTATCCAGCAAAATGGCTAATTCGGCATAAAATTCTGGAGACTGATTCAAGAACTGTTTTCTTGGGTTATTGTGGGCCAGATAGGAAGGACTAGAAGGTACTAATAATCTGTGATACCTTCGGTACCAACTCTCCAAGAGAGGGGACAGAATATCCAATAATGCTAGATTTTGATGCTTATCCAGACCACTAAACTTGGGGTCTTTTCCGTATAGCGACTCGTAACAAATGGACGTAATCTGCAACAACTCTAGCTTAGCCATCTGCATCTTTGTAAACTTTAAATGGTTGGTGACGGGCTGTGAATTAGGCCTATCATCATCAGGGTTTACCATATTTCTTTTCTGTTTTTCCTTGATTACAACTAGGTCCAATGGTTCATTTTCGAAAGAAGGATCTTGACTGTCGTGATCCAAAATATCAATTTCATGCAGCGAGCTAGTCAGCATTGATCTTCTGTTTATGTTCATAGCTGTGTTTATTTCGGCAATATGGGTAGCCAGGAAGACACCCGAATCATGCTCTACAAAACCCATGTCCTGGGCCAAACGAACACTAGATCCTATCAACATCCATGCCATTCTATCGCTACGCCGCATCGCATCAAGTCCAGTAACACTTCCACCTTCTTCTGCAGCAAGGACAACCTCTTTTAGAGGGGCAAGCTCTCCGGTATCAGAATTTGCATAATCAGACCAGCGCCAATGTATAGCCCTTGGGTTCCATTCCGTAAAAAGTAAGAAGGCGAACACAGTGCCTATAGAACGAGTCGATGCCTCTGCCCAAACTGTTTGTGAAATAAGCCTCTGGCAATATACCCACAGTTGCTCATGAACTTGAATATTATTTGACGATGAAGCATCATCGTTTTCGTCTAATTTGTGATACCGCGCACTTATGGTTAAGATAGCACATAAAAGAATAGGATATCCTGCCAAACAATCGGCGCTATGCATTTCAGAAGGTATATGAGGAAAAAATGGGTGCATAGTGTTAAAAAATAAACTGATCAGGCGGCGAGCTTGGGTCTCTGTCAAGACTTTTGTTGGGCCAATGTAGTCTATGTCTGCTAATGTACTTGAAGGCTTAGGTCTAACGCTAGACGAACTCTCTAATGGTGGCATTGTGTGTCTTTCATCAGCGGACTGGTTCGAAGTTGATTCGCCCCGGGTCCCGTGCATATCCTGTTGTAAATTTTGAGTCTGTGAAAACGACGTTTCCAGCTGCTGATGACGTTTTAAGGCGTCGATGTGATCTCTTTCATCAGCACGAGCGATCTCCCCAGCGGCAGAGGCTAGAAAAACCATTGTACCTTGAGAAGTTTTGAAATCCAAGTTATTTAATTCAGAGGTGGAGGAGCTGTTGGAATCGTCTTTCAACTTTCTATTATGGGTTACCGATGGCACAGTTAAACGTTGAGACATGGGTGGTGGATGATTCTCATAGTGATTTCTTTCTGAGTTGTTAAGTAGATTGTTAATGTTGGAGGGAGGAGGAAAAACTGGACCAGGGTGTCCGAGATTGCTTGATGTATATTTGTGAGATTCTGATGCTTCTTGAGAGGTCCTTCTAGACTTTTCATGAGGATACAGTTCTTGGTTGTATTCCTGGTCTTGATTTTCAACCACAGATCGTCTCTTTCTGTTTCTTGATTCCGGAAAGACACACTCTTTCTTCTCTCTACGACATTTCGCACAAGGAGGTTCGTTCTGATTGTCTAGCGGGCCAAGATCGCATTTGACTTTCCGTATCTTGCAGTTAAGACAAGCCTTGTAGCTTCGGCGAAACTTGTAGGTGCCAGGCATTGAGTTTTGAAAGCACAAAGGATTGATAACAGAAGGGTTCTAATCAATATCCGCGAATTACCGTTAGAACGGCTAGACTTGAGGTTGATTTACTAGAGATACGTTAAGAAAGCAACAAAGATAGTCTTGAATGGAGATCCTGTTTCCCAGTTATTTGGGTCCCCCTATTGTAGTTTGAATGGGTAGTTCGTGAAATAAGTCTATTTACAAGAAAAATATCTATGAACACTGCTGAATTGTATGTACAGGTGATGAGAATCAATACATTCCTAGTAGTCCAACGGAAGCATGGTTGTTGGAACGGTTCATCTCGCATATAAACGAATGAAGCCGGAATCTCAAAGTGCTGAAATCGATGAGTTCATAATGAGATTTTTGTTCTTCAGACTGAGGATCATTATTTGGGTTCAATTCCTTGGAGAAATCAACGAGTCCTCTGTCTATGCAGGATCGTAGTATTTCCAGATTTGTCATTTTCCATACGCCTCCATCTCTAACGATTAAATAGTTATCAACGTTTAACGACTTCAGCTTTCGTAACAGGGCTTGACGCAGGTATGATTCTGGGTACAACACGGTGGGGATTAAGGAACTCTTCGTCTTCAAAACGCTGCTGAGGACAAACAATTCCTTGCAAGAAATATTGTAGGGGGTTTTCTTAAACAATTCAGATTTGGGTGCATTCTGTCTCAGCTCTAGAAGTTCTTTTTGGCTTTTGCTTTGTTGGTAAAAGAATCTATGGTTCAATTGAGGTAATTCACATGTTGAGGGAACTATCTCGGGGAAGATGTAGCATAGACCGATGGTGAGTTCTTCCAATAGGAGAAACAATACTGCAAATAGAGGGAGTTTGATAAAGTCGGCCCGGGTCCGCAGAACTCTTTGCAAAGTAGATCGTGAAAGTTCAATCTTGGGAAACAAATCTTGGGTGCCACCTTTGTTCAAAACCCTTCTCTGTTCACTAGCATTTCTTACATTCCTTTCACAATTAATGACAGTATGAAGCTCGTCAATGACGCTATTCAAATTTTTGACTTTTAGTTTTGCATTTTCATTTTTTGGGTCTACCATGTAATAACTGCCGTAAAATTCTTTTCTATTAAGACGGTAGTTTTTCCACACATTCATAACACCTAATTTGAAGAACTTCATAAACATTACAGCAAACTTCACATATTGTTTCATTTTCGTTACTGTGCTTTTTGGGTCCACGTTGGGGTTCTCTATCAGATACGTTTCAAACGCCTGATTTTTCGTTTTTATCATCCTCAACTCAGGCAGTGAAGAAGTATTGTTCAACCGATCTTCGTCCTGGAATTCAGAATTTCCGTAATGCTTCATTTCCTCGCGTAAACAATGGCTGTAATAATCGACCTTTTCACTTGAGTTTTCAATCTCTGAGGTAAATGAGTCAATTTTCAGTGGCTGGTACAACGACTTGTATTCAAATTTAGATGTTCTCAGATCTTTCAAGTTTTCATCCTCCTTAAAGATAGGCGAGTAGGCATTCCAAACAGATCCGTTCGTAGAGAATCGCCTTAGAAACATCTTCGATATCGGGCCTATCTTTGAATGAGTTATTGAGGATCTAATCATGAGCCGTTTAGGGTCAGTGGTATTGTTAGATAATCATTCTAGTAGCACCGCCTATCGCAAGGAATTGGGATGTCTTCGCGAAGGCTCCCCGATACTGTTTTTTTCTCCCTTTGAGAGTGCTCCCTGGCTCTTCTCATCCAGCCGCAAAAAGAAACGAGAAAAGAAACACTCCCTTACCCTCTCGCGGTTCTCCTCCTCACTGTTCTTCCCCGTGCGCCATCCCCCATTTTAAAATGTGACAAACTCCATTCGGACCATACACGACCCGAGCTCACTGCTCATGTCCAGCCATTTAATTACCTCTATCAGATAAATAAATTAGCTTCTTGAATCAGAACACATTTTTCCACTAATCTTCTTCCTGTGAACTAAACCGCTTTTAAGCTTTCCAACGTATCCAGTTTGGTATACCTGCCTACTATCGTTTGTCGTTTCCGCTTAACTACGAGTCTCTTCTTGAATTCCATTTTTAGATTCGGTAGGAGGAAATCCAGTCAACAATACAAAAAGTTGTCAAAGAACCACCATCACTCGCTTCTGTTGTTTCGTCACTCGCTGTACCCTAAGAACACACATAAGGTCTTCTTTGATCACTTTCACTTAACCTCAAATGTATAACCAATACGGCAATATTGAGTATTTGGAACCAATGCATGGCAACAGCAATGGTGTGCTAGGCCATCAATCCTCCTTCCAGCACGGCGCAGGTTTATATCAGGACCTTCCGCTAGACCAAAACCTGGTTAGGATGAGCCCATACGGCACTGTCCCGCAAGACCCTTTGTTGTCGGTTTCTCATGACCCTGTAGCTACTATTGAAGGCCCACCAATTGGCACTTTTCAAAACAACACCGGAAAATCTTCTATGCAGCAGTCTCCATTGGGCAACCAATCGGGCTTGGCTTCAGACCAACCACACCAGTCACTTTCACAACAAGATCCAAATGCTCGTCAAAAGACTGCTTTTAATGAATCTCCAGAGAATTTCAAAGCGTCTCAAATACAAAACCCGGTAGGAACTAGAGAATTAACTGAACATCCTCACATCGAGCAAAGTTCTCAAGTGCAGCCAATGCAACAGGTGTCTTATATGCAATCTATGCAACCGTTGCAGGGTTACCAACATGTTCAACCGACTCAGCTGGCTGATCAATCCCAACATGTTCAGATTCATTCACAACTGCAAAACGTGCAGCCTTCTTATCCATATTCTGTATTTCCATCACCGCAAACTAATCTGATAGGAGTGACCGAGTTTCCTCCTAACGCCATGCATTCACCGAATTCTGCTGTTCCCTATACCAGCAGTATTTCGCAGCAACATAGTTACACAGATACTTTAAACTTGATGGATATGAATGACAATGCTACCCCCTTGGTCCCATTCCCAGAAGATCTTGAGGATATTTTTGCTGATGGACCATTGGTAGACGTTCCGACTTCGAACGAAGAGGGATCTAGTCGTTCTTTACTCGATCAATCGTTTATCTTCGATTTCGATACCAGCAATCTGCATGATGAGCCGTTAAGCAATAACGGTTTAGGTATCACCACCTCCAGAGAAAAGCAATCATCCCTTCAACCTCTAGCTTACAATAAGAAACGAGTCGTTGGACCAATGACATTGAAGCCCAATGTTTCTAATAGGTCTATGAAAATCAAGCAGAGAATTTTAAGTGATTCATCGGTTTTGGAACAACATGGCATTCAAAAGTTTGATAAGCCCCCAATGCCATACTCTATGGATGTTTCTTCTGCCGAGTCTTCGCCACGGGAGAAATCAAGCACCAGTCCGATTTTAGAGCTTGGAGGGGGGATCCGAAAAAACTCAATTAAACCGTTGCGTAAATCGGCTTCGCAGGGCACCTTGACGCAAAGTAAACGGTCCAAGATGAAACCAATTGGAGAACGTCTTTCGTTTTCAGAGTACTCCAGCACACTGGAATTGAGTGGTATGAACCCCAATTTGTCAAACCAAGCATCGAGAAGACAATTCTCATTCGTCATCGAGCAGCCAAACCGTACCAAAGAGAAACGAAAGATCAACCATAGCAGAAATAGCAGTGCTGGTAATAAATCATTACCCAATTGGTCTGATGCTGGATCTGCAACTACGTCTCCTAAATTTGATCCGAGCACCATAAAGCATCGAACCACATCTACAGAGTCATCCCCGGTCACTCCTTTAAGTGCAACAGTTTCCAAATTTCAATCTTTGAAGACCCACGATGAGGTCGAATTGGAAAGCTTGCCGGAGGACTTACCATATCATTCTGACCGAAAAAAGTCTCTCTCAGAGCAGGAATCAATGGGGATAAGTCATCAACCAGTGATTTCAAGTTTCAAGAGGATGGACAGTCACCCAAAAACTTATAACACTATTCAAGAAGGCATGAACCAATTTCAAGTCATAATCAATAAGAGATAAATGTATTGTCTCACCGATGATGGTTCATGCATAATTTTTGAGTACTCTTTTAATCATTTCATTTATACCAGTGAATATCTTTTAAACACTAATTCTATTATATTCTTTACCCATACTTATACATTATTAAACCCATATCCTTACGACCTCTGTCCCCTTCCTTCTCTAAAATACATACACTTAAAACAAAATTTACCTTCCTTGTGTTTCAACTCCTCTGTTTTTCACATATCGAGAAACTTTCTGAAATGATAGTCGTCCAACCAGCCAACTTTTTCAAAAGCAGCAAATAAACGACTTGCTTTATTCACGTCAATCTTGCAAGCTTTTTGAGCGTCAGTTCTTCTGAATGGAAGACCAAGGCGGAATCGACTAACTTTCTCAGAAAATAGTCTCCTCTTGGAATCCAGATAGACATTGCAAGGGAGTCTCAATACGGAAGCTAGAGTGACCTCAGCTGGATGAAGTTTGCCAACTAAAGGATCATCTGATAGATTCATAGGTTGTCCCTTCCACTCTGCTTTTAAAGCTTTGGTGTTATTCGGGGGAAGAGTTGACAATGGTGGTGAATAATCAGGAATCGACTCATAATCAGAGTAAAATTGCGGTTGTGGAGTGGAAGGTTTACTGACTCTCTTCGTAGATCTCTTTGGCGTGGAAGGCCTTGATATTTCCACCTCTGATTCATAGTCAGAATACTTAACGTTGTCTCTAATGACTCTTCTGGTTCTGACTCTCTCGTTTGGAGTCTCACTTTCTGATGCTGAGAAGAAGACTCTTCTTCTTGGTTGAGCAGTTGGATATTTCCTCCTGGGAGCTCTCTTTTTTCTGGTATCGATGATGTTATAATAGCTGTCAAGAAAAACTAATTGATTTTCCTTGAAAGAAGAATCTCCACTGTTAATGGAGGCCCAGGCATTGACGGTAAGCTTTGCATTCGTCAAATCCTTGATAGGAAATGTCTGGTTAGACAACAGCACTGAAGAAGAAATTTTTGGAGCATCGTCAGGTTTGCCTTCCTCTAATTGTTCCGTTTGAGTCTTTGTTGCTGGTTCTTCAAAATCACCAACAATTTGATCATTGCTTCTTCCCACAACGTCAAAGATCTTGTGGTCTCTTTCGACGTCTAACGACCTCTGGTAAGGAGACAAGGGTGGTGAAGGAATTGATATAGAAGACCTTTCGTCAGAGTTTTTCCTGGTCTCTGCAGAGGTCAATGATTTAGAACCACCAACCAAATTGAAGGTCTCGTGATTGCTTACCGGCGTTAAACACCGATTGGTCAAAATACTGTCCATTATTAGTTCAATTGCGCTTATTAGCAATAGCAAGTAGCAGTGTTAGAAATAAGTTTAGAAGGAAAAATACTTTCTGTTTACCCCGACATGTTATATCTACTAAGAAATCGTCTGCTGAATTTCTTTTTCTGTATCATTTCTTTTTTTTTTTTTTTTTTTTTTTGTCTTTGTTTTCTTTTTTTCCGTACAGTCCTCAGAGTTGCCTCTTTGATAGTCGGCAGAACAAATATTTGGCAACGCCCCATTTGCCATCAATTGAGACGTAGATTTTCAGTGTCTGTTCTGTGTTGATGGTAGGCCGGCCATTGAGTGCTGTGTTCTCCGCAATGCCTGCTCATCTTAGCCGTTATTTCTAATCTTTATCGTCCCTATTCTCGAACCTGATCTAGATATATGAGCCGCAATGTCATGCAGAAAGTATAAACTGAAAGGGGAAAAAGAAAAGTCCTGCAGGTTTGTTTGGTACGCCTAGATTAGAAACACTCAAACCCCTAAAGCTATTTATATAAACCTACAGATCAATGTGGGAGGAGAATTGATAGCCAGTCCACTTGTAAAATTGCTCAATTCCTTGGTTAACTAGCATCTTACTCCCAGGAACAACTTTCCAGCCTCTGGAAAATGCCAATGCCATAATTGGCGTCTCTCTAGGTTTGTAAGCTGCTTCTAGGAGCACAGCATGACCACGTTTCTTCTCTAACAACTTCTTAAGCAAAGAGATCAACTGGTCGTCCAGAGGTTTATCTCCTGGAACTGTTGATACAGCAGCATCCAGCTTGTCGTCCTCATCAATTGCATCCAGAGAGTCAACAATATGTATGTTATAATTTGATGGGAAATGATTCTTGATCTCACTAAGCTTAGATGGAGTTCTATTCAACATGTAGATCTTAGAGCATCCCATTTGATGGAGAGCATAAACTGCTGCTCTTGAGGTTCCGCCACCTCCTACTACCAAGCCGACACTAGATTCGGGAGCTATCTCGCATCCAGCCTGATGAAGGGAGTCTCTGATTCCAATCCAGTCGGTGTTATCTCCAATAAATCTACCATCCCCAATTGGGATTATAGTATTCAATGCACCAATGGACTTTGCTGAATCAGTAAGCTCATTCACATACTTCAGCATGTCGATTTTGAGGGGAATGGTTACTGCGCAGCCGCCCAGTTCATCGTTACCTTTCACAAGATCATTGAAAACCTTAGCTGCGTCATCTGTTTCAAATTTGTCAAATGTGTGACTCAAACCAAATTCATCGTAGAAGGTCTTATGCAGTTCAGGAGACTTGGAGTGGCTGATAGGTTTTCCAACAATGTAAAACTTTTTACGGCTGCTTCCTCCAAACTGTCCAAAATACTCGTTAATCTCTTTCAAGGTTAGTTGACCTGGGGCTGCACTTGAGGGAAGATCTTTGTGAGTTACTGGAGTCAAAATTGTGTTGAAGACTCTGGAAACTTTTCCTAGAGGTCCCATATTGATTCCAATGAAGGGCTTATCAGTATGAAGACTTCTAAAATGTTCCAATTCCCAATTGTCGTTCAAGCTCGTCGCAGTTCCAACAAATTTAATAATATCAACATTCAACTTCAGAGCTAAGAGATACTTGTTTTCCCATTCCACATTATTCCACTTTACAGTGCCTGAGAAGTCATGATGCGATCCAATGATCTTAGTAAATTGTCTTTTAGATGCTACACTGTCAAGTAATGACTCTGGTAAAGACAACTCTAAATCAACGTACTCAACACCCAGTTTGATGGCCAAATTGAGAAGTCTTTCAATGTCTTCGTAACTATCATCTGGGAATCTTCCTCCTTGGCTCTTTGTCCTGATGGTGAACAGGATAGGAACACTTGTCTGGTTTCTTAAAATACCAATCTGATTGCTGATGAAATGAGAGTCATGTTGTTTTAGCAAATCAACTCTAAGTTCTACCGCATCACAACCATTGGTGACCCTAGTCAGCTTTGAGCTAACGGGTGCCAGGTCTTCATACGTTAGACACACAAAAGCTGAGCGGCCGTTGGGAATACTTGGAACGGCCCCACCTGTGATTCTGTTAATGAATTTACTGAAAGTTTTCTTCAAAGTGAAAAACTCTCTTTCAGTTTGGCAATGAGGAGAGAAAAAGAAGTAGTTAGAACATTCTTTGTATAAATTTTTCCTTCTTTCCCAAACCTGATTAATCTCATCCACATATGCTGGACGAGTCTTGTCTTGAGATAAGAAGACGACAGTTTCTTCGATGTCACGATGCAAATGAAGAACAATATGACCATCCTTCATTTGTTGCTTCAATAATTTGCGGGATGCTTCAGTCTCAACAATTCCACCTCCAGTGGAAATCACAGTATTCTTTGAGTAGTTTTTAAAAGCCTCCTTCGCAATCATAGCCTCCTTTTCCCTAAACAACTCCCAACTGTTTTCTTTGATAAATTCTCTGATATCACCATACTTCTCAACAAACACATCATCCAAATCTACAACCTTGAAACCCTTCAAAGTTTGAGCAATAACATGGGAAAGTGTACTCTTACCTGCTGCTCTCATGCCAATAACGATAATGGATTTGTCTTCATTAGCCTTGGCTGTAGTAGTTTCTACAACAGCTTCATGTCCATCAAGCTCAACGTTGAATGTGGTATGCAAGATATCCCACCATCCGGGCCATGTCTTACCAGTACAATGACGTTCCTGAATAAGCACTGGAGATTCAGCCAAACCTGCAAGTAATGAAAGACTCATGGCAACTCTATGGTCATCGTAGGTGTAAACTCCGTCTGATGGAGTCTTCAAGTGATGATAGTCTATTCCAAAAACTTCGATACCATCTTCTAACTCTTTAGCTCTTACACCAAATTTAGCAAGCTGTGTGATCATTGCTTCAATTCTGTTGCATTCCTTAACGCGTTGATTGCTTATCCCGACAATTGAGGTTGATTGGTTCGTATCATTAGCAATAGCAGCTACAACGGATGCGGTCAAAAAAGCATCTGTCATTGGCTCCATGTCAACTAATGGCAATGGTTTCAATGTGCCTTTGGTTGGGCCCTGGACGGTCGTGGAAGTAGCAGTTTGTTCAACTTTACATCCCATAGGTTTCAAGACATCAACTGCAAATCTTGCATCACCCTGCAAGGAAGAAGATCCAATATTTGGAATCGTCACTTGAGTGCCGTTCATGGCAGCAAAAGCTAACGGATAAGTGGCAGAGGAGGCATCGGACTCAATAACATATTCTGCTGGGTTGACATAATGGCCTTGAGGGACGTGGTAAGTGTAAGGCTCAGTGGTGGACTTCGTAACTTCAATACCAAAACTTTTCATCATCGCAATGGTCATATCGACGTAAAGCAGAGATATAGGTTTTCCACCTACGAGAGACAGCGTGACAGGTTCTGAAGCATATGGTGCGCACATTAGCACGGAAGAAACGTACTGTGAAGATATTGTAGCGGCGAGTTCAATACGGCCTCCTTTAAGTCCATTTCCAGATTTGATTTTTAATGGTAGCGAACCTTCTCTGTTTAGATATTCAATGTCAGAGCCGTTAGTTCTAAGGGCATCGACTAATGGTCCAATTGGTCTCTCTTGCATTCTGGCATTGCCTGTGAGGATTACATGGGTGGTGTTCGAGTCAGGTTTAACTATGGATGCAACGGAGGTCAAAAATCTGGAAGCAGTTCCAGCATTTCCCAAGTAAATTTCAGCGTCAGTTGCTGTGAAGTTTCCGCCATTACCAGTGACAACAACAGTTTCTCCGTTGTCATCAAAGGAAATGTCAGCTCCCTTGAGTGCGGCAACTGCATTTAACATGTGTTCGGTGTCATCAGAATGAAGTAGGTTCTTTATCTTGCATTCACCTTTACCCAAAGCAGCAAGAATTAAGGCTCTATTGGAAATCGATTTAGAACCTGGGGGCACAACTACTGCGGTAGATGGAGCAGAGTTAAAATCTTTTACAAGAACCTCATCAGTCAACACAAATCTTAGATCCTCATCGTTGACATAAGATGCTTTAGGTTCATAACATTTTCCGATTTTAGATAAGAGGACAACCTTTTTCTTCGACCCATCATTCTTTTTGTCAATGGCCATTTTTTGAAGTAAAACATCAACAGGACATTTCTTACCGTTTGTTCTTTTCTGCACTAACTTATCAGCAATACTCACGGGCAAACCGTAAGCGGCGAAACACTTGTATAACCTTGAAACTGCGACTGGTGACAGAATTCCCAAGTATCTAGAAAGTTCGGCTTCCAAAACTGCACCTATTGAAACGCACTCTCCATGAAGGGCCTGAGGT
Source organism: Komagataella phaffii GS115 (assembly GCF_000027005.1). NCBI lineage: Eukaryota > Fungi > Ascomycota > Pichiomycetes > Pichiales > Pichiaceae > Komagataella > Komagataella phaffii. Next base: position 972,112 of record NC_012965.1, read on the forward strand.
GTGAGTATGGCTTCGATAGCATGACCGATGGAGTGACCAAAATTCAAGAGATTTCTTAGTCCTCCTTCTCGTTCATCTAGGGTGACTACTTCAGCCTTGACTTTGATGGACTCTAGTACCAATTTGATGATGTGCTCTTTCAAAGAAGTTAAATCAACAGAGTCATCGACTCTTCTATCCCTTATAACCTTCAAAAACCTTTTTGAGTAGGTTTCCAATCTGGAGAACTCTTGCTCGTTCCAGATAGCGGCAGTCTTGACAACCTCAGCCATACCGTTGATAAATTCTCTCTCAGGCAACGTTTCTAAAAATGCCACATCAACAAAAACATAGTCAGGTTGCCAAAAAGCACCAATGAAGTTCTTACCTAGAGGTGTGTCTATTGCAGTCTTACCTCCAATGGAGGAGTCAACCATAGCTAAGAGGGAAGTAGGAATCTGTACAAATCTGACCCCACGCATGAATGTAGCTGCAACATATCCAATCATATCACCAATCACACCACCTCCAATGGCAAGAATAAAGGTATCTCTGGTACAGCCCTTCTCAAGAAGATAATCTTCAATAGCAGCCTTCGTAGCTCTGTTCTTATTGGCTTCTCCAGGGGGGACGACATAAGTAAGAATTCTGGAGCCAGGCCTCTTGGAGGGGATGAGCCTGTTAAACTCATCAACGAAAGTCTGTAAATGCCCCATCTTGACAATGTTGGAATCTGTGATTAAGACATAAGTGGAAGAAGCCTTTTTCGTTAAAATTTCGTCCACAATATGCGACGACATATTGTAGCCAACATGAATGGAGTCATTTCGAAGGATGCTGACCTTTTCGATAAGCCCGGACATCTGGATAGAAGTGTATTATTGGCCTATTAGTTTTACTTGGAGAAAGCTAGATGGATGAGACTTGAGTCATTTACATGGTTGAAGAGAGAAGATGGTGTTGGGGTGTGAAAAATCAGTTTGCGATGAGGTCAGAGAGAAGGAACTAATACAATGAACAAACATAAGGCCGGTAAACGGAATTGAGCCTAATGATAGTGCACAAGTTCACAATCGCACATGCAAACCTTTAATAAATTTTCTATCTATGGGTCAAATGTGACACTCATTACAATTTTGCGAATAAGAGTCGTGACTTACACTTGAAATGTGTTTTTAGAAGGACTATAGCCCTCAAGCTAAATATAGACCATCTTACAGAAACAAACAAAGGGAAGTCATACCACTTATCAGACTCTTTCTCCTTGACCGCCCTTACAGAGTCAGGTGTTCAACTATGGCCTCTTGACCTCTTGACCTCTTAACCTCAGCTCCACGATCTGCATTTCGCGAGCAGCACTTACTTAATCAGGTGGTTTCTTCGTTTGGCTCGTTTACGGGTATTCACTTAAACTCTTTGCAGAAAAGAAAAACATCCCTCCTCCAACTTAATCTCTTTGCTAAATATGTCGCAAGTCATTTCAAGTTATAGTGGGAGCAACTCCTCAACAATAGCTGGAACTATATCGCATTATGCTCAGTCAGTAATCAATGACTTCACTTGGTGGCAGGCTGCCCTGGCTATCATTGTTGGAGTTCTGTCTTACGATCAAATAATGTATCAAATCCGTAAGGGGAACATAGCCGGACCAAAATTCAAGATTTGGCCAGTCATTGGTCCTTTTTTGGAGTCTTTGGACCCAAAATTTGAAGAGTACAAGGCCAAATGGGATTCCGGCCCGCTATCCTGTGTGTCTATTTTCCACAAGTTCGTCGTTATCGCCTCAACTCGGGATCTAGCCAGGAAGATTCTTCAAAGTCCAGCTTATGTAAAACCTTGTGTTGTTGACGTTGCTGTTAAAATATTAAGACCTTCGAACTGGGTATTTTTAGACGGTAAGGAACATGTTGACTATAGAAAAGGTTTAAACGGTCTTTTCACTAAAAAGGCCCTGGAAGTCTATATTCCTGCCCAAGAGAAGATCATGGATGACTACCTCAACCGTTTTGCAGAGATGTCCAAAGAGAAGCCTATGATTTTTTTCCACGAATTTAGAGAAATTATGTGTGCTCTGTCCCTGAAGACTTTCTGTGGTGATTATATTACTGATGAGCAAATTAAGTTGATTGCAGACAATTATTACAAAGTAACAGCCGCATTAGAGTTGGTCAACTTTCCTATCATTATTCCCTTCACTAAGACTTGGTATGGGAAAGTCACCGCCGATGACACCATGAAGATCTTCGAGTCGTGTGCTGCTATGGCTAAAAAACATATCAACGAGGAGAATGGAAAGCCCACATGCGTCATGGATGCATGGATTGACTCCATGAAGCAAGCTAGAGAAAGCAAATCCAAAGATCCTGATGCTAAGCTTTTAATTAGAGAATTTTCCAATAGAGAAATTTCTGAAGCTATCTTCACATTTTTGTTTGCGTCCCAGGATGCCTCTTCTTCTGCCTGTTGCTGGATGTTCCAGCTTATCGCTGATAGACCTGATGTCATGGCTAAAATCAGAGAAGAACAGATCCGTTTGCGTGATGGAGACATCAATAAGCCGCTGACTGGAGAGCTGATTGACTCTATGAAGTACACTTTCATGGTGGTCAAGGAAACACTGAGATACAGGCCTCCAGTCTTGATGGTTCCGTATGTCGTTAAGAAATCGTACCCAGTCAGTGACAACTATACAGTTCCAAAAGGAGCTATGGTTATTCCAACTTTGTATCCAGCCTTGCATGACCCAGAAGTGTATGAAAATCCAGATGATTTTATTCCTGAGAGATGGGTCGAAGGGTCACCAGCCAACCAAGCCAAAAAGAACTGGCTCGTATTTGGTAATGGACCACATGTGTGCCTAGGGCAGAACTATGTTATGATGGCTTTCACCGCTTTGATCGGCAAAGCTGCCATGTTGTACGACATTGATCATACTGTCACTCCATTGAGTGAAGAGATCAAAGTTTTTGCCACCATTTTCCCAAAAGACGATCTGATTCTTCAGTTCAAACATAGAGACGAGCAGGAGATTCTGAATGATATTTCTGCTTAGAGTATCGGATATTTATTTAGTTTATTATATTGTTGAGTTGATTTGATTTTGTTGTAGATGATCTTGGTAAGTAAGAAGGAGGTGGGGTATATGATCTGATCTGTTCGCGCACTGTAGATTAGAGTTCTTAGTAGAACGGGCCCAGGCTTGTTGTTATCTTGCTCTCATTTTTATTTACCATGGAGAAAAGTGGTAAAATGATGCCAATTCCCGAGCTGAATATCCGGAAGGACAACTACTCTCAGTTGTATTCCTTGGTGGATGTTCTTTTGGCGAAGTTGGACACCAACCGACAATTGAAACGGTCGTTATTTCGGAAATTGGAAGCCCTCTCCAACTTCCAAAAAGTAGCAACACAGCAAGCTGAATCCTCTGAGCCGACCATAGATTTAGCAAAGTCTAAGCGGCAACCAGAAACGATACCACAAGCTTTGAAAACATCTCTGGATTCTTTGCATATAGACGAAAAACCGAAGAATACTGCAGGGGACGAGGAATCCGAGCTAGCGGCTCTCAGGCAAGAGAACCTCAGACTAAGAGAGAAAATAACACAAACACAGATACACAACTCCCGAATGGTCCAGCTATTAGATGACTACGAAGATAATATCCTAATGATAGTGGACAGACTCAGAGATTACATAATACAAAGTCGCCAGTCATCAGTTGATAAATTGCGAGAACAGAACGGGAAGCTCTACGAGAAAACACAGGAGGTGAACCACCTAATTGGAGAACTGCTTTCATATCAAGAGAGCGCTGCTGAACAACTTCCGCCAATGTTAGATCCTCTAAAACAGGCAAGTGGCAGTGACTCTTCAGAGTCTGAATTACGAGATTCCTTTGAGGCATTTTACCTCGACAAGTACGCCCGAGAAGCTTTGGCTGTATTGTATTCAGGTAAATGAAAAGGACTTTCCTTCAGCATAGAATTATACTTAATAAGTAGCATACGGAAGAACACTTGTCAACCCAATATCGTGTAGGTCCGGAAGCCCACAGTACAATGGGTCTCCACATTTGATCTGCACGTCGCGAAACAGAATATCTAAGAAAAAGTTCATACTTATGATCACACTTCAAACCCCAACCAAATCCACACTTTTCTTTCCCGTTAGAGATTTTTGCCCTTCATCTCAAGGTAAACACATCTCGTTATCATGTATTCCTTTGATGATGTTAACGTGGGGAATCCCGAACTAGATTTGAACATTCCCTTCGTTATCGGCCTCAGTGCGATCCTGAGCTTACTGTTGTTGCTTCTGATTATCATAGCCGTTTACTACACTTTCTTCTGCGGTTCTTCAACATTTGGTTATGACTTGGGAGACAACTTCAGCATCCGTTTACCTCAAAATTTTCAAGTTGATGATGATAAGATCAAGTTATGGGAGAAAACGTATTTTCCGCTTTTAACAGACGAGGAGAAAGATCAATATCTCTTGGGTAAACATTTTTTCCACTTCAATAAACCCAATGTAGTTCCTCAGGGCACAGGGTTTGGAATCGATGCCCAACTGAGTTTAAGGGATAGAGGAATCAATATTTTCTACTTTGAATCTTACACAAACCACACAGACCTGGTCTTAGATCAAATTAACCATCCGGAGAAATACAAAAGATCTATTAATGAAGATTCGGCTTCCTTTGATGAAGAGGAAATTATAGAGCAAAGTCAAAAGAGCTCACTAGTAGCCAAATCATTCCCGGATTATGGCGCTGTTACCGATGAAGGCACTAGTACTTCAAGGAATATCCCAGTTCCATTCTACATCGAAGATAGAACAGACATTATTTTCACCACCGACAAACCGCACTCTACTACTCTAAACTTTCCATTACCGACAAAAAATAGACGAAAAGACACCGTCTACTTTGAGGCCAAGCTTTATGAATTCAACCCCGCTAATACCCTAATTTCGGTTGGTTTATGCTGCAAGCCTTATCCAGACTTTCGACTTCCGGGTTATAATCCCTATTCTATTGGAATAGAATCGTCAGGGCATATGAGACTGAATAGACCGTTTATTAATGATTCAGATACACCTGTATTGTTGCCACAACTGATTCAGGGTGATGTTATAGGAATTGGCTATAAATATTACCCAGGGTCCGTTTACGTTACGCATAATGGGAAAAAGATAATGGAGGTCTTGCATGATATCAAACTAGATTTATACCCCTGTATAGGATCCACAGGTGGTAGGTCTCAGGTCTCTGTTAATTTGGGACAACTAGGGTTCGTGTTTATCGAGGCTAATGTCAAGAAGCTTGGATTTTGCGAAGGTGACAATGAGGGCAGTCTTGGGGCTCCGCCTCTTTATCTTTCAACCAAGGAAGATGTTGAAGATACGATACTTCAAACGGGGGAGGCTTTGCCCCCTGAATACCCTGAAAATGAAACCACGTTTTTTGGACCCAAAGCATACTTGCAAGGAAGAGTTGCAATATCAAAACCGAGCAGTTTACCATTAATGTCTCCACGTCAAGTCCGTTCTATTCTTTCTGATGACTACCTCACTCACACAGATGATGAAATCAGCTCCAGGCCACCTAGTTACATATCTAATTCCTCGGATCAAGATAGTACGGAACACAATGCCCCAAATACCACTATATTGGCGAATGATCAATCCGATCTGACAATATCAACAACAAACAAGGCATCGCGTAAAAAAGGCAAGAGAAGAAGAAAGAACAAATCCAGGAGAAGGTAGTTAACTATCGACATTCATTTATCTATTTATAATTTTTCATATTAAATGTGCATTAAAATTTCTTACCCTTCTTCTTACCACCTTTACCACCTTTCTTTGCGGTACTTGAATCCTTAATAATCAGTGGTTTCTTCTCAAATGCCTTATTAGCCAAAATACTGGTGGCTCCCCTATGAAATGTGGTAGGCACTTCAGTATTGTCACTCTGAGTCTGATCATTACTCTTTATCTGGCTTTGCTGGCCAGAAATTGGTAACTCAATGCCATGAGGACCTAAGAAACTGAATATTTTCAGCATATCAGTTTTATTGGTCACTTTGAATTTGAAATTGGACCCGCTCACTGGATCAGATACTCTCACCGTTATGACGTTGTGCTTGCTTTGAGGATTCTCGTGATCATTGAAATTTACGCCCAATTTGATGGAAACTTTTGTCGTTGTGGGGTTGGCTTCTAAGAGCTTCTCTGTGCGGTTGAAAAAGATGTCCAGAGATTTCACAGGAGGCATCTTGTGTAGTTTGATTGAGTGTGAGTGTTCTCAGTCAACCTTAGCCACTGAATGCGAGTGGGAGAAAAATCGCGAAATATTCAAATCAGTACTTACGTAAGGGTATTTTTATTATTAAGTTACTTCAAAGACGGAGAACTATTTGACTAAGACTAGTAGTATTCAGAGTTTGCAATCTCTTCATGTATCTCCTCCATGTCCCCTAGATGGTTAGATCCTTGTGTATGTCCTTGTGCATGTTTTCTTGCACATCGAGTAGAGTCAAGGTAATTCAAAGCTTCTTCTTTTTTCCTATTTTCTTCCGGACCTGTCAGTTTGGACAGAAAATCGTTCGGATCAATATTCTCCAAGTCATTCACGTAGATATCGTTATTATGTGCATACTGATTTGCTCTTGAGTCCCGAGTAGACTGGGTAGGAGAAATATTGGACTGAAAACAGGTGGGACACGGTTGTTTCACTCTCTGCGCACGACGAAAGGTCGGAGAGTCTTGCATGTTTGCGTCATGTTTGGGGGAAGCAGTTGGTTGATTACGCATAGAATCCCATTGCTCTTTGGCCAAATTTGGACCTTGAAAATAGTAGCCTGAACGACCTGATAACTGCTGTATGTATAGTTCCTTCTCATTTAAATTGGCAATTTCTTCCTCTTTTTCAAATCTTTTGAGATCAAGATATTTGATCTGATCTCTGATCTCATTGATCTCTTCAAACAGCTTTGTCTTTTTAGGATCTTTACCCAAGTAAGTTATACTTTCCTTAATTTGGTGTAATTCACGGGCAATGCTGGAGACTGCCGCCTCGGCTTCTGATTGCTTGACAGAAGAATCACCTTGGGTAGGTGTTGATTGTTTTTCATGTACTTCTGAGTCGTGAGTGCCGAAAGAGTTCCTCGTCTTAGAAGTGTTTTCTTTCTCGTTAATTATTTTCCTGGTGTCCAACTCAGATTTTATTTTTTCAACCAATTGGTCTTTTTCAGTTAACTGAACGTTTCTAGTTTCAATGATATGATCCTTTTCGGCCAGTTCGCTCTTCGACTTTTCAAGTAGCTTTTCCCTGTCAGCTAGCTGAACTCGCAGGCTATCAATCAGTTGATTCCTTTCTACTAATTGTGACTCTAAATCTCTAAGAGAATCATCTTTCACTTTTAATTCAGTTTCCATTTTTGTTAACTGTTCTTTACTGTCCTTTTCCTTCTGAAGTCTTTCCATTAATGTCTTGTTTACGTCCTTCAAGTACACCAGTTCTTCTGATTGACGAGCCCCAGTGTTCCTGGGAGAGCTGGACTTACTCCTCAGTTGTTCATTCTCCTCTTTCAATCTCTTGAACTCTCGTATGGTCTTCTCTATTGATGAAGATAGTAGCTTTTCATACTTATTAGTGGTGGGAAGGTTGGATATAAACTTGTGAGAACTGGCTAGCAGGTCACCGGCAATATCAATGTCATATTTTGTCCCTTTTTGATTAGCCTTGGTAGAAGGTCTTAGTATGTTTTCCTTTTCGAATGATGAGTATTTTGGCGATCCATACATTGACCTAGATCTCCCAATTTCAATGCTGTCGTCTTTAAACACATTGGAAAATCTTAACAGCTCTTCGGTGTCACTAGCATACCGTGTTTTTCCGTCAGTACTAGCATCTCCTTCCCTAGGTTTATGAAAGTACTCCTCAAGAATCTTGGTTGGGATATGTTTTCTCAATACCAGATCCAAATCGATATCGTCTGACATGAGAATTAAACCCTTAGCATCACCATAGGGAATGGGTTTGTGCTCCTTAATTGCCTGATAGTTGGCCCTATACTGATCCAACGGAAGGGAATCAAACATGATGAACTGTTTGAGGGAACAACCGTGTTTGTAAACAGACAGAGCTAGGGTGAATACGCGTTGAAATGAAGCGAGGGTAGGGGAACGCTGGAAGGAATCTTTGGGAGGAGCCCTTTGGGAAAACGCTGGAGGGAGCTCTGTTGGAGATGCGAAATGCGAAGCAGAAAAACCAACCTGCAAACTATTCCCAAAGTGGCAGCAGGGCGCTATGGTAAAAGCACCATTATCACCATTTTAGGAAGTAATCTTTACAACATAATTTCAACCTTACAACAAGTCTGGTCCACCTGGATTATCTTCTAGATAAGCTTTACGACCTCACACCATCTCCCCAATATCTGCCTTTTCGTTCAAACAAAAGCAGTTTACTGGAACTGACCCTACTTCGGAGTACCTATCTAATGTCTTGGTCATTTGGAAAAAGCTTCAATTTTCTGCACAGAAAACACAGTCACACAAGATTGGCTTTCCCATTCGGGACATAACCAATATATTGCGACATCACCAATTAGGTCCCCTATAGTTATCAGGAAATTGGCAGTGGATACTTGTACAATCATGTTGCACCTGTAAGGGTCTTTGGTTTTCCCGTTTCCCCTTCCAAATTTCAGATTTTTATCGGAAAAGGCCGCCTATCTTGGTAATGCCTTGATTCAGCGTTTTTCTTTTTTTTCTTGTCCGAATCTCGTTCTCGCCGAACCGTTGCACACTATAAATACTATCTCGTATCCTGGTTTGGACACCTCCTCTAAAACTATCATACCTTGAGGTTTTTTTTTAGGTAACACTCGTTCTTTCTACAAAAATGTCAAGTAGCGTGGAAAAATCCGATGTAAACGATGTTTCCCTAACAAGAAGATTCACCAAAGATTCAACTCTTGATAAGGATGACTTAATTCTGGCTCAATTGGGTTACGAACCTGAGTTGAATAGAAACTTTTCTGTTTGGTCTGTCTTAGGTGTTGGCTTCGGTTTGACCAACTCCTGGTTTGGTATCTCCGCTTCTTTGGTCACTGGTATCTCTTCCGGTGGTCCAATGATGATTGTTTATGGTATCATGATTATTGCAGCAGTATCCACCTGTATTGGTATCACCTTATCTGAACTGGCTTCTGCTTATCCTTCTTCAGGAGGTCAATACGTTTGGGCTAAGGTATTAGCTCCTAAATACCCAGTATTGGCTTTCCTGTGCGGTTCATTCTCATATGCTGGTTCCATCTTCTCATCAACTTCAACTACTGTGGCTACTGTTCAGATTGCAGTTGCATTTTACGAACTGACCCATGCTGACTATGAATTCCACCGCTGGCACGTTTTCGTAGCTTTCCAGATCTTGAATTTTTTCATTTTCTTTTTCAACTGTTATGCCAAGTTTCTCCCATCGATTGCAAAGTCATCGCTGTACATTTCTTTGGGATCTTTTATCGTCATCACCATCACCGTACTTGCTTGCTCCAGTGGACATTTCCAAAACGCCAAATTCGTGTTTTCCGATTTTGACAACCAAACTGGTTGGGAATCCGCTGGAATCGCCTTCATCATTGGTTTAATTAACCCAAATTGGTCCTTCTCGTGTCTGGATTGTGCTACCCATATGGCTGAAGAAGTCGCCCAACCTGAAAGGGTTATTCCAATTGCCATCATGGGAACTGTTGCCATTGGATTTTTTACTTCCTTTGTGTACTGTATTTCGATGTTCTTCTCTATCAGAGATCTGGATGCATTGCTGAACACTGCTACCGGTGCCCCCATTATTTCCATTTACTACCAAGCTCTTCAAAATCAAGGAGGTGCCATTTTCCTGGGTTTCTTGTTGTTTTTGACTGCCTGTGGATGTTTAATTTCTGGTCACACCTGGCAAATGCGACTCTGTTGGTCTTTTGCCAGAGACAATGGTCTTCCATTTTCTCCATTCCTTTCAAAGGTCGACAAGAGAATGGGTATTCCATTCAACGCACATTTGTTTTCCGTCTGTTTATGTTCCTTGGTCAGTTGCCTTTACTTGGCTTCAGACTTGGCTTATAACTCTTTGGTAACCGGATGCATCACTTTCCTCCTGTTGTCTTATGCAATTCCTGTCTCTTGTCTTATATACAATGGAAGAGACAGTATCACTCATGGTCCATTCTGGATTGGAAAGTTTGGTTATTTCACCTCCAGTATGACCGTTGCATGGGCATTATTTGCTCTGGTATTCTACTCATTCCCATTTGTGAAGCCAGTTACTAAGTCCAACATGAACTACGCGGCTGCAGCTATTGTTGGTTGGTTGGTTGTTTCTCTGGTCTACTGGTTTAGCTATGGAAAGAAGATATTTATTATGAGAAACGAAGACGACGAAGACGCTGTTCTTAAAAAAATCTTTGCCAAAACCGAGTCACACAGAGAAAAGGACGCCACCATTCCAGTTGAAGTAACCAAAGAACTCTAGAAATAATGTATATAAATAGAAAATGCAGATTTAACTAATACTTATTTACCCTCAGCTGTCATCGATTCTCATTTTGCTTATTAAATCACTGGCTTTCTTGAAAGATTTTGATTCCATTTCATCGGGTCCTGAAGGGGGTAACTGGTTGGCTTCAGCTGTTTGGTCCAGTTCTTTCTTTTGGTCTGGTTCTAAAGTATGATCTAATTCTTCATCGTAGTCGTCTTCTTCGTCATAATAATCATCTGAATACTCTTCCCCATCATCAACTTCATCTACGTCGTCATTTTCCTCTTCTTCATCTTCATACTCGTAATCGTAGTCAAAGGGATCGTCATCATCATCCAAGGTTTCATCTTCGTGATCAACGTCAATGAAATCATCATGATCTTTCAGCTTTTCTTCATCGGATGATACAGAACCAACTGATTTTGGGGGTTTGATTGTGCTAGGGGCAACTTCAGTTGGCTTTGGGTCACTCAAAGTCATCCGTTCTGGTGAACCTAAAAGGCTACTACTTCCTTTGAAAAACGATGCTCCTGCTGCCAATATTGGACTACGAGGAGCAGACTGTAAACGTTCCTCCTCCTTTCTTCTTCTTAGCTCATCTTCACTAGAATCTTCATCACTGAGCTCCTCAAAATTGTACAAAGGCTCTTTCCAATAATTGACATCAGAGAACTTTGCCGTGTTCCGATAGGTATCAGAAGGCATCGACTTAAATAGTTCAGTGTTCACTGGTGGAAAGAAATGATCTACCAGCTCACTAATATGTACATAAGAACTTCTATACCCAGCCAATTCGAGTAGCTCCATGTGAACATCACCGTCTGGGTTTATGGTAAAAATTCTTGATGATGGTATCCCTACTGACCTATAGGACAAAGCATCGGTAATTCTATTACCAAAACCGGCGTAAAATGGCGTTTGTACATCCTCTGTAAGACTTGAAGATCTCAAAGTGTTCGTATTGATATCCGTGAAATCTGCAGAATCTGTGTTCGGATTTAGGTCTTTGGTATTGGTGAGATACAGTTTCTTTATGTCGTTTAAACATGCCATCTTGAACACCTCAGGTTTCTTCAAAATTACCTCTCTTCGTAAAGCGGCCATTGTGCGATCCGGAGAAAGGATCACCGGCCCTTGAGGAAGCCTCAAGCCTTCTTGTTCAATGTTGTTTAAATAGTAGCGGGTCGAATCGGCTTGACCAACAGACCTTGCAGTCAAATACATGATATTGTATCCATTGGATTTGATATCTGAAAATAATTTGGCTACACCTTTGTGAGTCCAATCACGGCCAATCATGGTAAATACATGGCCTAAGGCATCAGATTTAGTAATGGTTCCATCTATATCCGATATGACTATGGGGTCATAATAGTCCCAGAAGTATAGATTTGCCGTCACCACAGATTTGCCCTTGTTGACACTGAATTTCAGCTCGTTAATTCCCTTCTTCAGTGTAAGACATTTCAATTGATCTGATGTAAGTCTTAGCGTTTTGAAGTAGCGAGACAATTCATGATTTGTGTCTGATTCAATGTCAGATTTATCTGACTCCAGATCCAATTTGAGACTCTCAGCTTGGTCGTCGGTCTGAGGAAATGATTCCAGATCATCTTCTCCGCTCAACAAAGATATGGCACCATTGATCATAATGTTTCCTTCGTGATCTTTTTCAATAACCTTGTCCAAATCTACATCTTCTCCGAGTTCAGCCAATAACAACTGTTTCAAAGATTTGGAATTGTCGTCTAGATCATCACTTTTGTAACCTTGTATATCCAATACAAGATTTCCGTTATTATCAACCTTGGAAGGAATATTTTTCGTATTGAGTTTCCGAGAGATCTTTTGAATAATCTTCGTATTCTCAGGACTTGAGCTCACAGACCCAACACCAGGATCTGAATGCGATACCTCAGTTGATAAATAGGGATATCGATTTAACTTGAAGTTCTCTAATTCACTGGTTGTAGATTCTCCATCCCCTAATTCTAAATAATCTGGTTCAGAGTTTGGTCTGGAAGGAGTACTCAGTGGAGAGGCTGGTTCTGGGCTGGATACAGGTGAGATGACGGGGGAAGTTTGAAGCTCACTCGGGATGGCAGCATCGGTTTCAAACACAAAGAAAGCTTCGCCCCCATCGCCCAGTTTCATTGGTAAGTCTGTCTTTTCTCCATTGACGATGAAATCCACTTTCTTTTGGGAAGGCCTCAATAATTGAAACTTTCCAAACCGAACATGGAAGGGAGAGCAAGCCAGATCACCATTTTCTTGTTCCACCACGATGATATCAATAGCACCACTCAGTGTGGCCGGGTTAATGGACGACCAGGTTTTGGATACTGATCCAATGGCTCTACCTACGTACTGCATTGATAACAAACAAGAGGAAAAAGGAAGCAGAGAAGAGGAAGAGATGTTGATATACCGATCAGCACATGCGCGCACATTATACGAAACTGACAGATGCGATGCTGGATGGTCACTGTTGTATGAAACTTTGATATTGACTAACTATACATTGATTCAGATATTTTGTACTGTTCCACTTGTTTCCGGAGATACAAAAGATGATCCATCTGATCAAGATTGTCTACCAGTAGTGAAAGAGTCACTAAGTCAAACTCCTCCTTGACTTGGGGTATCAATTTAAGCCTTTCAATTTTCAGTATTACAGTATTCATTTCCTGAACTGTGTCATAGTCAATTGAAACTTCTGATTTTGAGCATTTTTTGAGGTAACGAATAAGCCTATTGACTGATTTATAGAGAACGTTCAGTGAGGAATGAATGTCGATATAACTATTGTTTAATTTCTTCAGTGAGTTTTTGGTGGATAAGTCTTTTTCTAGCCTGGATTGCTTGAGGATTGTGTCGATAGCAATTTTCTCAGACAGAAGGTTTTTAAATTCATAGGGCAATGGTTTAGAAATGTAATGTTGAATATTGGAATTGACGAGTTGAACCATTGAATCATCCAAGTAATACATCGAGAATGATTTGAACTCTTTTGGATCTGTTACTATCCAATGGACAAAGGACGAAGGCCTATTATCATCTTGGCATACTAGGTTAATAGCGTTCAAGTCATACTGTTGAGTTTCGGTACCGTTTAAAGATTGAACGTGATAGTAACCTACGAATCGAAAGTTGGAATTAATGATAGAAAATTTGAGTAGCATGTCCTGCAAGTACTCTTTATTCAAAAACTGATTATCGATCAATGGTATCACAAAGCTGTTAACAACAGATATTTGGTTGGTGGATTCATCATGTTTACCAAGTAACCCACCGAATATTATGGAATCGTTGTTGCGACCTCGTCTCTGGAACTCGTCGATTATTGTCAATAGTGCAAGAGGATGCACTATGACACTCATTAGTTGAAGCCTATTTGAAATCAGTGACAGGTCCTTGGGAGTATATGGATTCTTGGTGATGGTAGATGCCAGATGGATCAACTATACAAATCGCGAGACAAGGTATGAATCAATTCATTTCAATCGCGACCACCATTATTTTGGGTCCTGATGGGGAAAATTCCAAACTACTGATATGGGCAGGAAAGTGGCTAATAACGATCCGAATGTCGATTCCTTCTTACGAAAGGTACAAGAATTAGATGCCAAGAAGAAGAAAGAAGACAATGAACGAGTTCTCAAATTGGAAGAGGAGGTAGAATCGAAAAGGTCGAAAGTCGGCGATTTGGATGAGCTGAGGAGGTCAAAGTCCAAATCAAACGGCCCTCCTCAAAGACCTCAAAAGCCAGATTCGTTGAGATCAGGGTCAGAAGAAGAGTACAATGATATTCAGCTGATACATCCTATTGCAAGGGATGAAGAGAAACAAAAGATGGACTCGGAGGAAGAAGCTGCCCCTCAATTGCCAAAACGTCCAAAAAATTCCATTCTAGAGTTTCCAGAGAAGAACTCATTTGTAGATTCTTTGCCCAACTTTAATAACAGCAAAGCTCCCAAGGTCATACGAAGTGAGGACGTTTTGAGGAAACCAAAGCGAGATTTTGTTATTAACAAAGGTAACCGGATTGGAAGAGAAGAAGTTACTCATGACGATGGAAAAGATGAAAATCCTCCTGCATTACCACTACGGAGGTCAAACGTGACGATAAATGAGGGAACAAAAGAGAAGCCAAACGCTGCATTAAAACTGGGTACTCAGAAAGACATCAAAACGAAGGAGAATGCCGAAACTGAAAGGAAACCATTGATTCCCTCTAAACCTACAAGTTTGAAGGTTTTGAAGCCAGAAACTACAGTATCTTTGAAAATTTCTACTCCTCCTCCTCCGGCCCCCAAACCAAGAAATCAAAAGAAGGAGCCAGTCATCGAAGAAAATAATGATGATTCAGTGGTGGAAAGTTTGAAAAAACTCTCACCAAAGCCAAAGACCCCAGCCAAACCAAGCTCTTTACAAGTGCCCTCAAAGCCAATAACTACCAAGCCTGCACCTTTGAAACCTACAAAACCCAAAGATTTGGCGAAAGGCCTTGACTCAAATCCACCAGAAGCTGTTGTCAAGGCGAAGGAAATAAAATCCAAGCCTTTAATACTTCCGAAGAAGGCTAGTAAGAGTAACTTTAATCAACCGCAGGAAGATATATTGCAGTCACAATTGCAGAAACTAAGAGAATCCAAGTCTAGTGGTAAGAATCATAATTTCAACGCAGCTCAAGAAACAATATTTAACGCTCAATTGAATGGACTGAGGTCCAGAAAACCAGACCAGAACCAATCTAAGGGATTGTTACCAAAAAGATCAGAAACATTCTCATCTAAGCCTGTTCCTATTCCATTTATGGTAGATCCATCGTCCAGCAAGGTGCTAGAGAAATCCTTGACAAAATCCCGAACCATTGATGGATCCGACGTAGGATTATCACAAGAACATCATCAGAGTCTGTCCCATCCAAACATGACTCGAGCCAAAGGCCCCAAAAGGAGACTTCCTAAGACGCTCAGCAACCCAGAAGCAATCAAACAACCACAACCTACATCCTCTACTACCAGCTTGGGCAAGAAAGTGCCTCCTCCCAAGCCATCCAAGAAGAGAATTGTCTCCAACAGTGAACTATTCCTATAGAAGTTTAATGCATTTTAGATTATATAATCAGGGAGAAACCCCGTAGAGAAGTTCCACGCGGAAATGTTTCCTGAAATCCACCATCGATTTTCGTACAAACACGACACATTTTGTGCTTTCCTTCAAACCAACAATAAATATCAACGGTATCATCGATTCCTTCGCACTGTCGAGCCCAAACCATTTTATTGTGTTGTAGGAGATGTCAAAAGACTCAATAATAGCACAACCAATGGGGACATTAAACTTCAAGGTACTGAGGCGATACAACTCCACGCTTTTGAGGAGTTCAAAACACTTTGCGACCAACCCTAAAACGATACTGGTCGTTTTAGTCGCCTTGTTTTTGATGTTGTTTAACATGATACGACCATTCAATAACAGCCTATATGAGCCTGATTTTGAAAACACCAAGAACACACATTATTACGATTTGGACAACTATAAAGGGAGTGAGGATGGTTGGCAGAGAGGTGAACGCGTGGTCTTTCTGGTACCTTTGAGAGATGCAGCTGCCCACTTGCCTATGTTCTTTAGACACATGAGAAATATGACATATCCTCATCATTTAGTAGATATGGCGTTTTTGGTGTCTGACTCCTCGGACAATACAATGGGAGTCCTTAAGGACAACCTTTTAGAGTTGCAGCATGACCCTGATCCTAAGATCCATTTCGGGGAAATCATAATCTTCGAAAAAGATTTTGGACAAGCTATTGGACAAGGTTTCAGTGACAGACATGGATTTGCAGCCCAGGGCCCTCGTCGTAAGTTGATGGCTCGTGCCCGTAACTGGCTCAGTTCGGTAGCTGTCAAGCCTTACCATTCATGGGTTTATTGGAGAGATGTCGATGTGGAAACTGTTCCCACGACAATCATTGAGGATTTAATGCATCACAATAAAGATGTTATTGTTCCTAATGTATGGAGACCACTACCTGATTGGTTAGGTAATCAACAGCCGTACGACTTGAACTCGTGGCAAGAGAGTGATGGTGGTCTACAACTGGCTTCAACTTTAGACGAGGATGCAGTCATTGTTGAAGGATATGTGGAATATGCTACCTGGCGACCACATTTGGCCTACCTTCGGGACCCCTATGGAGATCCAGAAGCAGAAATGCCATTGGATGGTATTGGTGGTGTTTCCATTTTGAGTAAGGCCAAGGTTTTCAAGAGTGGTAGCAATTTCCCTGCATTTTCATTTGAAAAACATGCTGAAACGGAAGGATTTGGTAAACTATCTAGAAGGATGGGATATGATGTTGTAGGGTTGCCTCATTACGTGGTGTGGCATATCTATGAGCCATCTTCTGACGACTTAAAGCATATGGAATGGATGGCTAAGGAAGAAGAGAGACAGAGGCAAGAAAAAGAGATTCAGGCCGTTTACAAAAAGTATTGGGATCAAGGATTTGAAGACGTGAGCGATGCATGGGCAAAAGAAAGGCACTACATGATGAAGAACACAGATTTTAGAAAACAAAGGAAAATCGAAGTAGACTGGTCGGGTGAAGATGACTACGAACCAGCGGTCAAAGCTAATGCTGTTAAGGATCAGGATCGTGCCGCTAACTTTTATCCTCAGTAATAAATAGTAAAGTTATTTGTCATTTAGGAAGGGTTAATACATATTAATAAAAAAGTTTTATGCCCATTTACCAAGCACACTCATCAGTATCATACCAGCAATAAGAGATAGAAATCCAACGGTTGTGTTCAGCCAGTTGGCGTTGACTAATGCTCCATATATCCAGTCACCGGCCCACATCTCTACCAAACCGGTCCAGATCAAAATACCAGCAGAGAAAGAGTCAAGAGTACCCAACGCAATCAACGTTGAAGAGCTATTACCATTGAATCTACTCAACACGCCAATACCAATTGCCATACCAATAGGAGTAATAAGGGCAAAAGCAAGAGCCATAAGGAGTTTATACCAGAGTGAGACCATATTCAGTTCGGCAATCTTGGTTCCCAAGGCAAAACCCTCAAACATTTGATGGAAAATGATAACGATGAACAGTGTAATAAAGAAAGAATCACCAGCAACTACCAATGTGACACCAAGTAGGATGGAGTGGAAAATAATACCGGCTTCCAACATAATAACGGAAATTTTTCTGCTGAGTGGTGGAACAGGCACGGTTCCACCTCTTTCTAGAGAAGACGAAGAATCACTTAGCTCGTTCTCTTTTGGATTTTCGTCAGTCACTTCGATTTCTTCTTGGGCGTTTTCAGCATCTGCTTTCTTGAGTCTGGCTAGAGCAATTCTTTTAATGAAATATTCTATAGCAAAACAGAGGAAAATACCAGCCATGGTAATTGAGGTACCAGTAGCTTCATAGTCAAGTGGAGCCATACACTCATTAGACCACATCATTTCAGCATGGGTAATTAAATGCACAAATGCGGTCGAAATAATCACACCTGTTCCAAACTGTCTGAAACCTGTGAAGATCACACCAGTCAAGCTGAAATTTAGGAACTTATTTGTTAGGATAGGAAGGTAGACACCTATTGCACTTGTAGCTAGAATGGCAAACAGACATCCGATTCTAAGGGGAATATTGTAATCATGGTCTGGGGCACTACATGCACTAGCTCCGCTTCTGTTGACAGTATTACCGTTTGCATCAACACAGTGTTCCACACCAGCATGGAAATGACATGTAACACCTACAGCACCTCCAAACTCAGCAGCATCCTCCTGTTCATCGCTGCTGGCTTCAGCTCCTAGGGAAACAAATTGGACTTCATCTCCATCCTCTCTCAAACAATAAGTTTCGGCACCGTGAGAGTGACAGCCGGTGTATTCCTCTGGTGCGTTACTAGTTTCCGTAGGGGCAGGAACAATATAACCTTCAGCCTTGTCACCGTTAACGCAGTACTGTGTTTCTTCGTGGAAGTGACAATCTGTAACAGCAGTAGTTTGCCCAGTTGCTGTGGTAGAGGCACTGCCATGGTCATGACCGTCATGCTCATCATGGTCGTGATCGTCATGCTCATCATGGTCGTGATCATCATGACCATCCTCGCTTGCAATATCAACCTCGTAGACTCCTCCAGCATAAGTTGTGGTGGTTGCCACTGTTGCGGCGGCCGTTGTGCCAGCAGGAGCAGTGGTGACGAGACCACCGATTCTGAAGTCGCCTGTACTGGTCACAGTGACTGTAGCACTTTGAGCTACTGCAATAAACACAGTAATCCAAGTTTTCAAATTCATAATGAGAATGGTATATACTTGTTTCTGTAACAACTGAGCATCCTTTTCCTACTTCGTTGAATATATAAGAAACTATAACGTTTTAACTACTACAGTATTTTGCCAAGCCTAAGGTTATTCCTCTTCATCTTCCTAATTTGAGAAAAATTCATTAAACTGGCAGGAAAAAAGAAACTGAAAAATAGGAACAATGCAATTCAGGCCGTTAGGCAGGGTTCCCGGGCCAACCTTCTTCAGGAAGAGAGTACTCCTTCAAAAATACCGTCCTTGATGGACCGATGCCTCGACGTCAAAACCATCAGGGTTGCGAAGCCGTCGATCTCATGCAGGAGCCGCACGCTTCATGCAACTTCTCAGGGTCCAAGTTTGGCGATGCCATTGAACAACAATTAATCGTACATGTTCATACCCACCCTAGTGGTTGTTCATTAACTTTTCCCTAAATTGGTTCGAAACGAGTGAAAAGTTTGAAAAATTATATATAAAGAATGAATTTCAAGAGTCTGAGATCACCAAAACCACCATACCAAGAATACATTACAGCTGAATAATTAAAAAATGCGATTCATTAACTTGACTATTACAAGTTTACTTGCACTGGCTTCCAGAACAACAGCTGAAGATGTCACCGTCACACAATTGGTTTCTAGCCCAACCTCTGCGTCTGAAGCAGGGGACTGGTCTGCTAATTGGGTTAAGGGGTTTCCAATACATTCTTCCTGTAACCAGACTAAGTTCAACCAACTGTCCCTGGGTCTAGAAGAGGCTCAGATCATGGCCGCTCATGCCAGAGATCACACCTTGAGATATGGTAACGAGTCTGAGTTCTTCACTCAATACTTCGGTAATGCTAGTACCGCAGAAGTCATCGGATGGTTCTCAGTGGTCGTTGATGCCGACAAATCCAACCTGCTATTCAGATGCGATGACATCGACGGAAACTGTAAATTTGATGGCTGGGCCGGTCACTGGAGAGGTGAAAATGGATCCGACGAAACTGTCATTTGTGATCTTTCCTTCCAGACCAGGAAGTTCCTTGCTCAAATGTGCTCCAACGGTTATAACGTTGCCAACTATCCAAACAACCTCTACTGGGCTTCTGACTTGCTCCACAGACTCTATCACACTACCACCATTGGTCAATTGACAGTCGATCACTACGCTGATACGTATGAAGAATGCTTAGAATTGGCTATTGAGAGTCCAGATGAAGCAGTTAGAAACACCGCTTCCCTAAGATTTTATGCTCTAGATGTGTATGCATACGACATCGCCGTCCCAGGCGAGGGATGCAGTGGAGAAATTGGTGAGGATGATGAAGAGTCTACATCTTCTGGTAGTGCTACCGTCACTACAACGTCTACTTCTGCTGGAACAGAGTGCCACACACACTCAGATGGCGAAGTCCACTGTGCTTAAGCTAAATCATTTCATTTTTCCACCACTCATTATAGAAGAATATTATCCGCCTATCTATTCTGGTGCTGGAGAATTCTTTTCCGACTCGTCACTTACTTCGTCTATAGTTGACTCAATTAGGTCATTATCTTTATCCTTCCCTATTTCTTTCTGTTTTTTCTTGATTTTAGCTTTGTCGGTAGCTTCTTTCCCTCTGTCTTTTTTGAGGAACCCTAATCTTCTGCTAAATTTGGAACTGTTTGTTCCAGATACAGCAGAACTGGATGATATGCTTGCATCGCTGGTATTTAAGCCGTTTCCTGTGGTTTCTTGTGAATTCTGCGATACCTTGGAGTCACTACTGGTTGTGACTGTAGAATTTCTCCGAGAAATTTTTGAAAAAAACTTGGATGATTTAGATGGACCGTGATTGTTTCCATGATGGTTATCGTCCAAATGATCATTCTCCAATTTTGAAGGGGATGAACTAAGAGAAAACATTCGTTTCTTGAAAGCTATAGGCGAACCTCCAGATTCTTGCTTGGATTTTTTTTCCAAGGCACTCTCTCCTAATGAATTCTCGTTTGAGTGTTGCCCGTCTAAATCTGATGTAATGTGGCTAAGAGACAGAAATAAATCGTCATTTTCATAGTTCAAGTTTTTAATGTCAATTTGAGGCAGACTGATTGGAATTAGGCTTTCCGATGGACTTCTATATTCAGGGGTATCGTTTTGCTGAGGAGTCATAAATCCGCCATAGTTATTATTAGACCAACTGCCAACCCTAAACTCTCCAGTCTGTGTGCCAGTATTGTTAGGATTATTATTGCTCCAAATTGAGCTACCTAAACTGCCGCTTCTAGTCCTGTTGTTAATAGTATTAGTGTTTTGACTATTTCGTTTGATAATTCCAAAAAATTTGGAAGATGTAGCAGTATGATTTGCATTGTAATCTGAGTCCGCATTAAGAGTCATAGAAATATTGTTGTTGGCTGCTGCTGCCTTCTTCCCAAAATTGAAAACGTTGCTAAGCCTTTTGGGTGAAAAGGTGGATAGCTGTTCATCTAAATGTTGGGGTTCCACTAATGAAGCATGAGATAAAGGAGGGGACTTCTGGAAAAAAAAAGACGCTCCATCACCACTAGGACTTCTTTCATGCAATGAATTGAATTCAAAAGGAGAATTAAAAGATTTTTCGCCAGCCTGCGCCGTGTTCTCAAAAGATGAAGTTTCGTATGAAGGGTCCTTTAAAACAGGTGTGGAGGGGGTATCTAAAAAGACCTCGTTTCTGATATCGACTGTGTTTGACCCCAAATTGTTCAGGATTAGCTCCTCGCTTTCAATTAAAGACTGAGGTAATAGCATTTCAACATTGGGTGACAAATCCTCAACATTATCTTCAGCCTCAAAATATGCAGGCTGAAAACTGCTATTCGATGCTTCCATTTGAATAGGAAATAAGGAAACACTGGGCCTATTTGATTCCAGCGACGGAAAAGATTCCCCCACATTGGTTTGGCCACGCGGCAGCGTGAGAACATTTCGTTCACCAGCCAAAAGCTCTTGAAGGGTTTGGTTATCTGATAACAAAGATTGGTACTGAACTTTAATGCTGTGCAATTTTTGAAGCTCCATTTGTTCGGAAGATCTCCAATTGGAATCAGCTGCGGCATCCAGCGATTGTTGAGTTTCAAGTAAGTTTCCCCATTCTGCTTTGATCTGTTTAAGGCGAGTTAATAGTGAAATTCCATCCTTTTTGAGAAGCCCATTTTGCGAGTCTGCATCTCTATTTAGGGAACTCAAAATGGAAGTGATTTCGGCTTTGAGACTTTCTCTCTCCA
Organism: Komagataella phaffii GS115; assembly: GCF_000027005.1. NCBI lineage: Eukaryota > Fungi > Ascomycota > Pichiomycetes > Pichiales > Pichiaceae > Komagataella > Komagataella phaffii. The sequence goes on from NC_012965.1 coordinate 994,199, forward strand.
TTTTATAGTCAATATTCCCTTGCAATTCTGAATCCAAAACCTCAATTTCTAATTTGGCGGCCTTAATGTCGGCCTTCTTGCCATCTATTTTCTGATCTAATTCTCTCAGTATTTTCTTTTCATTAGACTTAAGTTCTTCACAGCGTGACTGGCTTGTTTTCAAGTTATTTTTCCAATTTTCAATTTCATCTTTCATTTTCTGCATTGATTTGGTTTTTTCATCAAACAGATACTGGTTATTCATGATCTTGGTGACTATATCTTTCTTACTTTCTTCAAGAGCATTCAGTTCCGCCCTTACGCTATTTCTATTCAAATCCTCCATTTTCTTACGTTTCCTGAGATCCTCTCTGCTTGATAACAAAATAATTTCCTTTTCTTCAAAGTCTTTGGCACATTGAGTTTGCTGAAACAGTAAAGATCTCAGATCTTCTTGGCCAGCTTCTAAAAGATATCTAAGTTCTTCGATATCCGTGATCTGGTCAACATCGTCACGAACTTTAGCTTCTGAGATGGGCATACCACTGTAAATGTTTGTTCTGTTTTGCCTAAATGTGGAATGAACTTTCAAGCTTTCTGCATCCTTCTTAGGAGCTAAAAAGTGCAACAAGTCGTCAGCGTCATCGATTTTTTGATATGGTGTCTCAATCGTTTTGACAAATACTGGAGAAGATCGAGATCTGAAATTAAGTATGCTAAAGGCAATCAAATCCAGTTGATATCTCGTCCCTGGCTTCAGATTGCTTAACTTGCACATATTTACTGCTGATTCCAAGGTGGTCACAAGTTCTCCATTAACGTACAGTTGGTAGAAACTGACAGCCTTGGGCGAAGTATTGACGATTAATCGGGGACCTCCTTCCCTGTGCTCAATTTCATCTCCATCTCCAACCTTGGAACAACTGCTCGATGTACTATGTTTGTTTTCCCAGTGTATTATTATGGAATTTTGGGTAATCCGATCGGTGGATAATATCGGGACTTTAGGAACAAAAACATTCAAAGACCGGATTCCTTTATCAATTGGAAGATTGATGAGCTTTAAAGCTCTAGTGAGGAGCCATATGATACTGAGTATCAGTATTACATAGCTCGTCCACATACTTTGGAGAACGAATAATCCAGTTATTGGCAATAGCTGATCACAGGAATTAGTCTAAAGAGAAGTTTCGTAAACGAGAAGCTTAAAATATTCGCGCTTCTTAGTATACGTGAGACATGAAATATTCTCACACGGACTTAAACGAGATATAATGGAGTGTCAAGTAGAAAGGGTTTTTCATCGAAACCCCTGAAGGTTCCTAGGGCTGCTGAAAATAAAGGTTGCGGTTTACTTGTATAGGGTGTCCTTAGTCTAACGAAGGTCGAAGGACAGTGATTTAGTCGTCCAGTCAGTTTAGCTGTAATAGAATAAGTTTATCTTCTAACAATTCTTATCTATGAAAAATAACAGAAGGAATCTAATCAAATGTGATATCCTGATAAATAAGGTAGGAAATATGGATACTAGGGATCAGTTGATCACAAAAATCTCGTGATCGTCTATTTGTAGCCCATTAGATCACGAACTTCTTACCAGCCTTCGATGAAAAGTCTTTAAAAATCGAAGCTAAAAGACCAAGAACTAGAACAGCAATGGAAACCATCTGTGCTCCCCATAATCCTGCTTTATAACTGCTATGAACGAAGACAGCTATGTTCTCTGGAAGATGTCTGACGTAAGTCAATGATTTAGAAGACTGCTCAATTATGTCTGCTATTTGAGAATCAGTCAAGTCCAAGTCCTTCTTATGTTCAGCTAGTACGTGCCATAGCTTGAATTTAACCAAGTGGGCAACCACTACCGATGCTCCAGCCATTCCCCAAACTTGTCCAACACCTCTTGCGAGTAAAAGGGTCGTAGTCGATGATGCTTGAAGACTATTGGGGAAAAGGAAAATGTATAGGAATAATGACGCAGGGTATGCAATTCCAAGACCTATGTTGTTTGGTATGATAATAAAGTTGACGTACTTCTTGAGACTAGGGGTGATCAGGGAATTCAAAAATGTACCCAAAATGAGAATCACAAATCCCAACTTGATCAGCCAATTCAAATGATTCACATTCTTGTTCATCACGTATCCCGTGATTAATGCGCCAACAGATGTAAAGAAGGAGGGGATAGCCAGACGAAGACCAGCTTTTGTGGCAGAATCATTCAATACTAATTGGAACAAAAGTGGTAACACATAAATGTTGGCAAAGTTGGCAAATCCAACGATGAATCCAAAGTTCAATGTCAACAACTGGGGTAGTTTGTTAACAGTTTCCCAAGGTATTAATTTGATGGTGCTTGGGTCATTCTTGCTCAAATCGTAGATGAAATAGAAAAGCAGAAGAGAGCTGGAAATTAAAAAAAATAAGAAAAAACGTAATGACCTGGAGTATAGTGCTATCAATTGCAGACTGAGACCAACAACCAACAGAACAGACCCTTTGATATCAACTGAACTTAATTTGAGTCCACTGAGATGATGTGGAGGGTTGCTAACGTAAAGGTACGTAAGAACCAATGACAAAAGGGACATGGGCAACAAAATGATGAAGCACCATCTCCAACCTATGGTGTCGCAAATTAGTCCTCCCAATGAGGCCCCAATAATAGATCCGACACCAAGCATAATGTTCTGGAAACTCTGAAACAAACCTCTCTTTTTTCTTGGAATGACATCAGAGTTGATGATAGTCGACATTGAGATGATTCCAGCCCCACCAATTCCAGTGATGGCTCTGAATAAAAACAGGGAGTAAATGTCACGAGCCAAACCACAGAACAAACTTCCCACAGAGAAAACCCCGATAGCAAAGAAAGACATGAACCTTCTTCCCAAAACGTCTGAAAGTGATCCATAAAGTGGCTGGAAAGATGTGCTGGTGATCAGATAAGCGATAGTAATAATCGAACCAATATTCACCGCATCAAACTCGTTACTAATAATCGCATACGTGGATGATGTCACAGTTCCTTCAAAACTTCCCACAAACACATTAGTGAACAGCGCAAGTTCAATCTTGAAGATATTGGGTATATCCCAGATAGAAATGTCCTCATCTACTGCGTCGACGGGTTGGATGGGAAACTGAACCTGGGAATCTTTATCCACCTCGCTATCAGAGGTAGATTGAACAACTGTAGTGGTGATCAAAGGAGTTGTTTCTAACGATTTTACACTCATTTGATTTGTTAGTGAAGGAAAACCACACGTCCAACCTGCCAGTTAAATGAGAAAAAAATTTGAAAGTTTATGCATCACTTGATGGCCCGATCACGATCCGATTCAAAGTCCTAACTAGGGTCCCTCAATCTTAGGAGATGTAATTGTTGATATGATATTGGTATCTTGCACGTGACTGTGGCGGGGTGGACTATGTTAATTGCGGAGTGGAGAAGTAAAAATGGATAAGAGAAAAAAAAAAAAAAACGGACCGTGGACATCTGACATTTGACATCCTTGAACCACCAAGTTCGAGATCTTTTCAACATCTCGATTTCATTCATTTCTCGTCTCTTCAGTATATTGGTCAAAGCATGGTGGTTCATATCCTGGGAAAAGGTTTCAAAGGAAAGACCTTGATAGACGTAAGTAAAGATTTTACAGTCTCCTGTATTTTAAGGGTCGATGAATGCTAACAACACAAAAATCAGATAGGTCTTTCTTCCAAGTTTTACGGAGTTGGGTTGCAGACTGCTCAAAGATTATGCTCTAAATTGGGCTTCTATCCTTCCATGAGAATGCATCAGCTTAATGAGCAACAAGTGATGGCAATAACGAAAGAGCTATCCGACTTGACTATTGAAGGCAAATTGCGTAGTGTCGTACGAGAAAATATACAGTTGAAGAGAACTATCGGATCGTACGCCGGTTTGAGACATGCCATGGGTCTTCCAGTGAGAGGTCAACGTACAAAGACAAATGCAAAGACCGCCAAGAAACTCAACAAACTCAACAGATGGGGTTAACTCGTATAGCTAGACACACATCCATGTATATATATATAACCAGAACAGAAACTGATCGTGTATCTCCTAAATGTGTTTTGTATGAAGTGTATCGCGGAAGCTCGTTTGTCCCTTTTACCTAATTCGAAACAACACCCTGAAACAATTGACAGCAAGGTAGAACATACGCCAAAGAGTTATGCCATATAGCAATCCTCAAGCTTCAACTGCAAGTCTCGAAGGTGAAGCTCTTTCACTAATTGATAGTGAAGGCAATAGCCGTAGACGCGGATCTTCTTTGGGGTTCGCAAGTGGCTTGATCTCAAATTTATCTAATTTGATCAGACCTGTTCCCATCAGCTCCTCTCAACCAATGGACAGTTCGCCAACTATGGTTCGCCCTATTTCACAAGATGAAGCAGCTGTTAGTGCCTCAGAAGTTGAACTTTTGGGGCTACTTCAGTTAAATTCCTCCTCTAGCCAACAGCCACTACCCCAGCCAGAGCCTGAGTCTAAGAAACTTCATTCGATCAGATTAACACCTTTTGTTGATCACACCACAACAGCCCCCGCACTATATTTTGGTTCTGTAATTAGAAAAATCAAGCCAAATCATCAAATATCCATAGGAAGATACACAGAGAAGTCAAGAGATGCAGCCCATGCTCCACAAGGGTCAAGTGCCAGCGTGGTTTTCAAATCGAAAGTTGTCAGCAGATCTCATGCCCAGTTCACAGTCGATTCGTCTGGCAATTGGTATATCAAAGATTTAAAGAGTTCCTCTGGTACGTTTTTGAATAATCAGCGACTAGCACCAGCTAATACCGAATCTCCTTTATTCAGGTTACAAGATGGTGACATCTTACAGCTTGGTATCGATTTTCGTGGGGGCACCGAGGAAACGTTTAGGTGTGTCAAGATGAGAGTAGAACTCAATAAGTCATGGTCCCGTAGGGCTGCAAAGTTTTCCAAAGAGTCATACAGACGTCTCCAGCAACTTTCGGCTCCGGGCAGGTCCACGCCAGAGGATGGTGGTGTGGAACCCATGGAGTGTGCGATTTGCCTACTTACTTTGGAACCATGTCAAGCTATTTTTACTAGTCCTTGCTCCCATTCATGGCATTATAAATGCATTAGGCGGATGATTGTTACAAGTTACCCTCAGTTCATGTGTCCCAACTGTAGATCGGTATGCGATCTTGAAGCTGAAGCTGAAGAGGCTGAAAATGACAGTGATCTACCAGATTTAGATAATAAGGATGACAATTAGGAAAAGCGAGCTAGTATGTCTCTTTTTCTTTACTTACTCTTCATCAATTACACGCAGCAAAAGGTCTTGCAGTTGCTTTCGACCATTTGGATCATCCCAAGGGCGATGGTTCCCCTTGGTTATAACCCATTCGATAGGCTTGCTGGATATCTTGGTCAGTTCTCTCTGCCAACGTCCCCAGTTTACAGATTTTTTGATCATAACGTCTGAACTGGCGACTGCTATCGGGATCCCATTGGTCTCTAAGAGACTATTGGTGACTTCGTGGTAGCTAATCAGTGAGCTACTAATTTGTTCCTGTAGCTTAAATCTCCAGAACTTATCGTTAACTGTGATATCTTTGCCAAAAATACGATCCTCTGGGCCGTGACGGTGTACCAAAAATCGTCGCAGTCGCTTCAAACTGAATGGTGCATAAATTCCTTTCCACCAAAAATAAAGACCGGTTTTGGCGTTCATTCTTCTTATTCCGGTGGTTTTGTGCAAATCTTCAAGCTTAGTCTTGCCGTTTTTCTCTCTGTCGTTTGCAAAAGGGTTAGGTTTCAACAGACTCTGTGACCATGCCTCCACTAAGACCATCGAATGTACCTGTGACGCATGCCTGGACGCAAATATTCTTGAATAAAGACCGCCAATATCATAACCAACTAGTACAAATGGACCATAAATTTTTTCTTTGCTTAATGCCTCGTACAATAAGTCAGCAACAATGCCCAGAGATACTGGCGAAGGGAACGAATTTGAGAATGCCGTTCCCGGATGATCATAAACACAATATCTCTGAACTTTATCTAGGTGAAATAATTCTTCAACCCACTCAGAAGCTTCTTCAGATGAAACGAACTGGCCTCCGTCTACTAAGATGATAGGTTGTTCGTCTTTAGAAGAACTGATTGAAACGTCTCCAAACATTAATTCCTCTGGGGTAAAACTTTTGTTGGAATAGACATCACCAAAACAAGCCAAGTGCAACTCTAGCTGTGAGTCTCCGACTGGAATGAGTTTCCCCCAGGGTTTAGTTTTGAAGTCGTAGGCTTGAAACCAAAAATTAAGGGAAAGCAGTAGCACTAGCACAAATGTTATCAAGCGAAGAGTAACTCGCGTTGCTACTGCAAAAAACTCATATACTGTCTTTCTGCTTTCCACTCGTCCTGTAAGTCTAATTTCCTCGTGATTCTTGGCCTCTTCTACCAAATAATCTGAAACTGCACCAAATGAGAGGCTTGCTACTAGCCATAGCATGGTTGCAAACCCCAACCCGCCTCGGTCATGTAAGAACCGTCTATACAATAGCATGATAAGCAGATCAAGTGTGACAATTCCAGCGATAGCCATGTCCAAACTTCTTTCCAACTTCGATGGGATAGTAAAGAAACACAGAGTACTGGCATTGGCAAACAAACTCAGCAATATAAGATCAATTTCTATGAATCCTCTACCCCTGTTATCAAATCCTGGTACTGAAACGAAGTCACTGATCAACAATAATACAAGCCATACTAAAGACACGTTGATAATAGCACCGAGGATGAACCTGCAAATCCTGACGTTTCTGACGTTCAATGGCGATACACTTGGATCATCTGGGGACAGAAGAGGTCTCCTTTCCTCTCTGTCGGGAGGTAAGCTCTTCGGGGTCGTCTCTGGTATAGTCTGATAGTTGCTAGAGCTGGTCGGCTGCTGCAATGGATCATGCTCGGAATTGACAGAGTTTTTTGTACTTATGGACATTGAAGAACAAATATAACCCGAGAAGCAATCTTGATTGTTAGAGCGATGATAATTGCTCTCTAGAGCACCTCATGTACCCATACCCCAGAAAAATAATAATTTGGCGGGTGCACGAGTATTTTTTGGTGTTTGTTTCATCTACTGGAACGTAGTTAAAAAAATTTGGAATAAGCCCGGTCAGGATATACACCTCCTGGCAACTCATATATTCAAGAGCAGACACTCTTTATAATCTGAGTCTTCTAGTTAAAAAAAAGGCTTTGTTTGTCAGCGTGATAATTACCAGAAGGGGATAGACGAGACAAAATGGACTTTCCCATCCCCATGGACGTTCCGCAGCATATAATTGCTCAATTATCCCAGCTACGTAATGAGTATGAAGAGGGCTTATTGACTGAAAAGGGATACATAAAGAAAAGGGAAAAAATCCTGAATGGCGACTCGCCTTTTGTCCCTGTGAATCACAATCGAAATTCAAGTGTTGTTAGTTCGACGTCAACACCCATAAGCCCAATTAAACAATTCGATCTTGCAACGGGGGAAGATGAATTATACACTGCAACTTCTCCCTACCCTTCGCAAAATGGAACTAATTATAGAGGTGACTTATCTTCTACTCAAGACCGTACATCATATGCTGCTCCAAGTTTATACTCCAATCAAAATTTCAATCGTGAGAGAGCTGGTAGGTTCTTTCAAAACGGTGAGAGAGTTGAGTTGCAGAAACCACTAGATCCAAGAGATTTAGCTGACGAATCCAATTTGGAGTCATTTGATAACCTTCCCTCTATTTTGCGACAAAGGGCTACTAACTACAAAAAAGAAATCGCTTTGCTGATAATTGATCAAAAGGGTAAAGAATCATCTTCAATTAGTTGGGAAAAACTTTACTTGAAAGCAGAAAGAATTGCTCAACAAATAAGAAACAAATCAGGTTTGTACAGAGGTGACAGGGTATGCTTAGTATACCACCAAACAGAAGTTGTTGAGTTTGCAGTAGCCTTATTTGGTTGTTTCCTCTCTGGAGTTGTTGCTATCCCTTTGAGCAGTTCGTATCCAATCAAAGAATTAGTGAAAATTATGAACGACACTCAAGCCCATCTGTGTTTAATGTCAGAAAGTTCTATCAAGCTTTTCGAAAGGACTGGACCTGGAGCACAAACGAAAACCAAATGGCCCAAAGGAATGGATATCTGGAAAAGTACAGATATGGGGACCTACCAACAAATTTCCAAGAAAAATGATTCTCCTGCTCTTCAGGTTCCTGATCTGGCCTATATTGAATACAGCAAGTCGCCTACGGGTGAATTGAGAGGTGTCGTTCTTTCCCACAGGACAATAATGCATCAAATGAATAGCATAACCTCTATTTTATCAAGCATGCCTGATTATGATAGTACCTCATTGAAAAGGTCAGCAGTGGCTTTCAACAAATTCCGAAATGTAATTCTTTCCACATTAGACCCGAGACAATCAAGTGGGTTAATAATAGGTATATTGTACACCATTTACTCGGGAAACCTACTGGTTTGGACTGCTCAAAAATCAATGGAGACTCCGGGGTTGTATGCTCATATAATCTCCAAATATGAAGTCAACATTCTATTAGCTGATTATTTGGGCCTCAAACAAGTGACTTACAACTATCAATCCTTTCCTCAACTCACTAGAACTTACAGCAAGAAAATAAAAGTCAACTTGAAGAGTGTCAAGTGGTGTCTAATAAACTCTCTAACTGTGGAAGGAGACTTTCATCAATTGTTGATCGATCGTTGGTTCACTCCATTAGGCTGTACTAATGCTCATAGAATTGTTGCTCCAGTACTCAGCTTGTCTGAATATGGAGGAATGATAATATCAATGAGGGATTGGCTTGGAGGGGAAGAGAGATTGGGTTATTCGTACCACAAACCGTTGAACGATGATTTAATCGATTCCAAGACACTATCTTCCGATCTTTCCGAACTTCTGATTGACAGGGCCTCGTTAATGACTAATACAGTCAAAGTAGTCAGTGACAAACCACCGGCAACAGTATCAGATACTGCTGAGTATCTTCGAGTGGGAGCTTTCGGTTATCCTATACCAGACGCGACTCTAGCAATAGTGAATCCTGAAACTAACATATTGAGCGCCAACATGGAAGTTGGCGAAATTTGGGTAGATAGTCCTTGCATTTCTGGAGGATTTTGGGGTTTGTCAGATGAAACCAATACAATATTCCATGCTAAGTGCAGTGATTATGAGGGTGTTCTAGATCTTGAATTTTTAAGAACTGGCCTCCTTGGCTTTACATACAATGGCAAAGTTTACATTTTAGGGTTATATGAAGACCGCCTAAGGCAAAGAGTGACCTGGAGAGATCGCTTGGAGGCCTCTAAGGCTGACTCTGCGAAGAAACTGAAATCCCTGGATTCGGAGTATCAATATCATTATTCAAGTCATTTGGTAAAAACTCTGGTTAGGAACATAAAAGAGGTAGAAGACTGTTCATTTTTTGACATTTTTATCAATCAAGAGTATCTCCCTGTGGCCATAGTGGAGACAAAACTAGCAAAACAAAGGGCCCAAAAAAATGGTGTTGTAGCCACCGATAAAGAACTACTAGAAGAGCTTTCCAGTAAGTGTATAAAAGTTCTTGAGGACGTCGACAACGTCAAGCTTTATTGTATCTTGGTGGTGCCTCCTTTAGAATTACCAAGAACTGGAAGACACGGACGCTTAGAAATTGCTAACATGTTGTGCAAGCGAAAGTTCAATGAAGGACGGTTGACAGGAAGATATATCAAGTTTAATGTGTCTCATGCCGTCAGTAACATTTCCAAAGGTGATGACATTACCGGTGGTATTTGGTCACAATATCAATCTAAGGAAAGGCAAAAGATCTTTGAGTTTGCCGAAAGACAATACTCCGGTCTAGACTATCGTGAAGAAAGTGTTGATGATAGAACCAATGCTCCCCTTACAGACTTCAAAACAATTGTCGATATTTTGGCTTGGAGAGCTGCTAACCAAGCTGAGGAGCTGGCTTTCTCTATGGTTGACAAACAAAGTATCAAAGAGCTAAAACCATTATCTTGGAAAAAATTTGATCAGAGAGTTTCGGCGTTATGCTCATACATTGTTGACAAACAAAGATTTAGTCCTGGTGACTATGTTATTCTCATGTATACGCTTTCTGAGGAATTTGTTATTGCATTATATGCCTGTTTCAAAACGGGCCTAATACCTATACCGGTACCAGCTCTTGATCCTAATAGGGCAGAAGAGGATGTTCAGGGATTTGTTGGAATTGTTAAGGACTTCAAAGTAGCTCGGGTTTTCGCCAATACAGAAGTGGAAGCTTTGCTTAAAATGAAGCAAATTTCACATGAGTTGAGGCGTGTAGCTTTGAACGCTAAGCTAGTGATACCTAAAATTAAGAATACCACCAAATATACTAAGGTATCACAGCCAGTGGGACAGTTAAACTCAAAGATATCGAAGTTTCAAGCTGGTGCAGGCTATAGAAAACCGTTCACCACTGCGTTGATACTAACGTACTGGACATCTGACCAGTATAGAATATGTGTTCGCTTCACTCACGCCAATATTATGGGGCTGTGCAAAGTATTCAAGGAAACTTGTCAAGTATCAAGTATTAAACCTTTGTTGGCATGTGTCCGACATCATTCGGGGATCGGATTTGTTCAGTCGTCATTATTGGGAGTATTTGTTGGAGCTTCTACGTATTTGGTCCCTCCAATGGATTATTCTAGCAATCCCAAAACCTTGTTTTTGGCTCTTTCCAGATACAAAGTTACCAATACATTTGGTACTGATAGTATGCTAAACTATGCGGTTCAACGAATGGACACAAAAAGGGTTGATCTTGGAGATCTCAAGAATTTCATGCTTAGTTATTCAGGTCGTCCTGATTGTCAACTTTATCGAAATTTTTTAACCCATTTTGTGAATACCCAGATCCCAACTGATGCTCTTAGCAATGTCTATTCTCACCCTTGCAATCCGATGATTACTTCCAGATCTTACTTGTCTTTTGAACCAGTGGACTTGTGGTTAGATCCTATCGCATTGTCGCAGGGATATGTCTCATTAGTAAACCCGAAGACCAATCACCACGCTTTGCATTTGCAAGACTCCGGTATTGTTCCTGTGTGTACCCAGATTGCTATCGTTAATCCTGAGACATTAGAAATGTGTAGTGTGGGTGAGTATGGAGAGATTTGGGTCTGCTCGGAAGCAAATGCAGAAGGTTTTGTTACTGGAAAAGGCAGAACTGACAGTTTTGCAATGGCTCAATTCCAAGGCAAATTGAAAGGTGGTGAAAATGGCGTCACTTATTTTCGAACTGGAGACTTTGGATTTTTGCATAATGTATCAAAGACTACGTCTGACAATTCTGTGGTTGATCTGCAGCTCTTATTTGTTTTGGGTCAAATTGCCGAAACAATTGAAGTTCTTGGTCTACAGTATTTCCCTTGTGACATTGAAAAAACTGTGGAGAGAATCTATGATATCCTTTCGACCTGCTTGTTCAAGTGTGATGGTTACGCTATTTTGGTCGTTGAACCTAGAAAAAACTTCAAATTATCCTCTCTCGTCCCAGTGATAGTGAACACAGTTCTCAACGTCCATCACTTAATGTTGGATATAGTGGCATTTGTGGAACCAGGATCCTTCCCTCGTTCAAGATTGAACGAGAAACAAAGAGCTCGTATTATAGACCGTTGGAATAGTAATACTTTACAGCTTTGCTCATCATATGGAACTAATTACGGGGAAAAGAGCATGATTGAACTAGTCCAGCGAATTGACCAGGCTGAATTTTACATTTCCAACGCAAATAAGAAGGAGCAGCACAGTGAAAGGAAAACAGAAGATTTCAATGAAAATGGATTACGTATCATAAACTAATATTACATACTTTAATTTCTTCTTCTCTGCCTCATTCGAGCAAGTACTCTGCCTTTCACACCAGGTGTTGTTGAAGGTGTTGGAGTTCCTGACGGTGCCTGCTGTTTGGTTTCCAAATCCAAAAGAAAAACCCGTGTTATGCTGAGTCTGTGGCTGGGGTTGATTCAATTGTACAGAAGGCTGGCCAAATGGAACAGGTGGAGTGGATCCAGAACCTCCAAAAATAGCTGCCGGATCGAGTTGACTTGTTCCTGTGAAATTGAAATTGGGAGTAGCCGATCGAGATGGATTAAAACCAGCCTGAGGTTGTGGGAACGCATTGTTTTCAGAACGGTTGGTAGAAGGATTGTTTGCCATGGAGGCACCGAACTGAAAGGCATTGTTGTTAACTGAAGGCTGTGTGCTGGTTCCAAAAGTACCTTTCGAACTGGAGAAATTCACCACAGAGGGGGTTGGCTCCTTCGAGCTACCAGCACTGGCAACATTACTGTTAATGGATCCAAATCCGAAATTGTTGGCATTGGGATTATTGTTAAAGCTCAAAGCAGGGGCTGAAAAGCTTTCCCCTTTTTCGTTACCAAGACTGAAGGCAGGTTTGGTAGTGTTACTTGGTACATTGAAAGTAAATGCTGAAGCACTATTCTTGGAAGAAGTGCTTGTTTCATCAAATCCGAACGTGCGCTTATTGCTGTTGTCTGCACTTTCTTTTCCGAAAGAGAAACTTTTCTGCGAATCAGTGTTCGGTTTATTCTGGGCATTGGTACTTCCAAATGAAAACACTGGTTTTGGTGGGGAAGACGGTTTATTATCTTGACTACCAAATTTGGTAGTAGTGGGTTGCTCTTTCTTTTCTGAAGAGTCATTGAATGAAAATGCTGGTTTAGGGGTTTCCTTGTTAGCAGGAGCACTGAAGGAAAATGCTGGTTTGCTCTCTCCGGTCTTCACTTCTGACGAGGTGGTAAATGAGAACGCAGGCTTAGATTCAATTTTCTGATCACTTGGCGTACTTGAGCTAAAGGAAGTTTTCGGCTCTGGCTCAGCTGCTTGCTCCGTATTACCATTGAAAGTAAAAGAGTCTTTAGCATTATCTTTTTTCTCTGTGGCTGTAGAACCATTAGATGATCCAAAGGAAAACGTAGGCTTTGCACTGTCGCTCTTATCATTTGCAGCAGTTCCAGCACCAAAAGAAAACTTGGGTTGAATATCAGTTGCCTTCTCAGATGAGGCAGTGCCAGCGGATCCAAACAAAAACTTAGGTTTTGTTCCATCATCTTTCTGAGATGTACTTCCTGATGGTCCAAAGGAAAAGGTTGGCTTTGGTTCTGTTTTGTCTGAAGATACTGAATCTGAACCATTGAAACTGGGTAATTGTCCTTTGGGTTGCCCTTGAGCTGAGGACTGAGAGTCTAGACCAAAGGATACTCCTATTGGTTTCTGTTGTTTTTTCGCAGCATCAGATGAGTCCGCAAGAGAAAAGGTTGGAATTGTTGCCGACTTTATGTCACCAGCGCTTGCCGCGGAAGATACTTTTTGACTTCCATCGTCCTGCTTGATTTCATCGATTTTTGGCGCTCCGAACGAGAATGCTGGTTTTGCTGTTGTAGGTGCCGTAAATGAAAAAGATGGTTTGGCATGTACCTCAGTTGGGGCATTCGTGCCATTCACAGATGCAGATGAAGTCGTGAAGGAGGAGGGGTTTGAAATTTCCTTCTTAGAAGAGAAGGAAAAGTCAATCTTGGAAGATACTTTCTGCGAAGAGTCGGAATCTTTCTTTTCCTGAACATTGCCAAATGAAACTTTAGGCTTTGAATCCGCTGCCTTATTATTCGACACCAAGGGCTGACTGGAATTCTCAAGAGCTGTTGCATTTGGTTCATTCTCGGATTGTGAAGAATTATCCCCAAACTTAAATCCTATAGAGGGTCCAATAGAGTCCTTTTCGTTGTCAACTAGGTTCGATTTATTTTGTTTAAAAACTGGTTCAGTTACTCTTCCATTGATAATCCGTTCAACATCCGCTTCATTTGCAGGTTTGGGGTGGTATTTATCTTGAGGTTTGTCTGAAAACTTCAGTGAACTAACTGCAGGCTTATACTGTAACAAGTTTTGATTTTCTGGATAATTATTAGTGGAGTCATCCAGGTCGTACTCAAATTCACCACTGAAGTAGCCTCCATGTTTTTTTCTATCTTGAGATATTGTATTTCTAAGATTTTGTGTAGCAACTGATTTCAAAAACAGCGGTGAACGGGTATTCTGGAAAGACCTTGTTCCGCCACTATTCCTTACGTGACGATTATGAAATCCCATGTACTTGACCCTAGACTTAAAATATTTATCCATTTCCATTCTCTCTTTCAGGTTGATTAGCAAAGCCCTTTCCATCGGGTTTATGTCGACTAGCGAAGTTCTGACGCTATCCACAGATTTTAGTTTCTTGGATGGTGGCACCAAGTCCAGTGAAGATGTGTTTCTTTGCCTCTTAGAAAGTAAACTCACGTCTTCCTCACCCTGCTGAGACGAAGAACGTGTGTTCATCCGCTTTGGCTGGGCTGGAGATAGAGGCTTATGTAAATGTGTGTGTTCCGATTGTTCCTTCTGTCTCTTCAATAAATCGTAATAACTGGAGAATACATTTGAAGGGCGAGTGGACTGATCAGCCACACTGTCTACCTCTTGCAAACTACTAGTATCGGGGTGTAATATATCTGTTTGCTGCTCTAGTAATGAGTCCTGCTGGAACGAATCTTGAACATATTCATCTTGAGATCGGTTTCCAATCTTCTTCTTCAAAAATCCCAAAAAAGAATCCGTGACTTTCTTAAACTTGGAAGGATGATCGTCCTCGTCAAAACTCCCCTCTCGTTTGAGTATAAACGACATGTTCTAGGATGTTCGTACCGTGCTGGATCTTATCTCTTTATAACTTGGGTTTCTTTTGGGGTTGTAAAGAACAGAGTTTGTTCGATTAGCACCGCAAAATGAGGAAGTATTTACGGTTTTTCAGGAAGGCTTGTTGTTAAATTACTTGACATCCAACATCTAAAGATTCCTGGCAATTGTATGGTCGTGTGCTGACCATCTTAAGCTACCCTCATCAATCACCCTGAAAACCAACCAGAACGTTCAGAAATATACCGATCAGCCAAGTCACAAACCAAAGCTAGAAAAAATGATTGCCTCGCTTGCTGGATGGGGACTTTTTGGTAAGTAACCAATTTCAAAGAAGATGAGTGGTGCTTGTTTTTGGCAAATGTTGTGCTAACATTTCTAGGTGTCACAGTTAGAGCCTATCAACAAGGAATCAGGAAAGTACCATTCTCTTACTACCCTCTTGGATACGTGTATTCAGCTTTAGGTTGGGTCGCTTTCGGATATGGATTTAACCTTTGGACGGAGAGAAATGACAAGTTATTAGAGAAAAGGGTTGAAAAGTTGAAGGAATCCCGTAACCTTAGATTATCAAAAGATGACTGAACTTGCTGATACAGTAGTCATGTCCTATTTATTTATTTGTTAATGTACTTTATTCATTCGAAGTTAGACAGAACATTGCGAAAAGGGGGTATAGTTGTCATTAATAGATCTGGAAGAAAGGAGGTCTCTAGTTGTCTATTTTGATGGCCTCCTGATTGAGGTCATCCTCTTTGGCATCGTCTCCCTTTTCTTCAGTCTCCTCATCAGTGTTCGGAGGACTGCCATCATCCTCACTTTCATTACCATTAAATTGGTAGGTTCCATCCACATCTTCGTCATCACTATCGCCTTGAACTTCAATGTTTGATTCGCCCACTATTTTTTCACCACCTGGAATTTGTAAAGCAGCTTCTCTCAATGCTCCCGAGGTCTCATTATTCTTCATATTAGACTTTGCCTTAAGTTCTTCTGTGAGGGATTTATCCGTAAATCCTTTTGCTTTGACGTAATTATCAATTTTGTCAAACTCAGCTTGGTCTATCATGGAAAATTCTATCTTTGCGGTCTTATCCGCTTCCTTATACGACAATGTGATACTGAAGGTTAGTCTAGTGACTGAAGAGTAGTTGATGCTCTCAATCTGAGATTTTTCAAACAATAAGATGGGCTTTTTAAAACCAAACAAAATCTGGTCTTCTAGAAAATACAAGAATCCTTCCTTGGATCCTTTGTGGGCAACAACGTAGAAATCCTTCGATTCTGTGAACAAATTCAGTTTGAATCCTAACATGGAGCATTGTCTCTGAAAGTACGTCGGGAATGTCATTTTCTGCAAAATTAGTTTAAGACTTTCCGATATTAAAGACTCGTTGTATTGAATCAGTAAAGGCTCATTCTTGTGAACTCCACCCATATTCTCTTTGTAGAAGATGGCCAAATTTTTGAAGTCTTTTTTCTCTGGGATTGGTAAGATTACAGCATAGAGTACATTCTCGTCGTTCAACTTGTCTAGTATTAATTGAGGCTTCTCATTAGTCTTTGCGATGGCCAATATAGGTTTACTTGTGTCACTTTTGGGACATGCAAAAATAAGATTCGATTTCGATCGGAAAGGAGATTGGACGGATAAACTTGGTAGCTGCAATATAACTGTATAGTCAGCAAAGTTGATCTCATTAGAGATTTTGACTCTCTTGGCCTCTTTCAGGGTTCCCTCGTCAACCAAGTCAATAAGCTGGTTGAAAACATTTTCAGTCTCTGGATACTTTTCTATCAGATTCTTTATCTGTTCTGATAGATTTGAGGGGAGGTTTTCCATTGGTGTTATTATGCTGAAATGTTTTTGTCTATCAAACCGCGTTCTATGAAAGAGGGGGGAGCGTCGATTTGTTTTGAGATTATGAGACTTTCATAATTACTGCCGATTTTAGTGGAATCGATAATTTCTAGATTTCCAGGCGAGTGTCATTGGTTTGAGGTGACATTGGTTCATAGAAGTAGTCAAGAAACCAAATTGTAGGAGAAAAAGGGTTTCAAGAGTTGAGCTAACTGAATGATATTTGAACTTTGAAGGTTTTAATTCACTGTTTCCAAGAGACGAGGGCTTTGTTACACTTTTTTTCTCCTGAATGAATTACTAGTCAATAGAGTAGACATGAATTGAAGTTGAATGAAAAAATTACTAAGATACATAAATATACTGTTACTAAATCACAAAAAAGAACGTTAACTTCCAATTTTCTTCACAGTAATAACCATCATAAGTATAAATATTGAAACCTCAAGTAATTCAATTGGAAGCCTAATATCAATTAATTAAATTCTGCATATAGTTTTGACTAGAATTAGTCTTTAGGTTGCGGCCATATCTAGCAGAAAGCACCGTTTCCCGTCCGATCAACCGTAGTTAAGCTGCTAAGAGCCTGACCGAGTAGTGTAGTGGGAGACCATACGCGAAACTCAGGTGCTGCAATCTTTTTTTTTAACCGAAATCATAAAGTCCACCAGTAAGCTAGAATGATTACAGCGGCTTCAGAGAAGTTGTTGAATTCTTGGAACGATCCTGTAATCATCAATTAAGTAGGGAGATAAATTTTTGCTTTGTTTTCAAGAAACAGACGGAAGAGATGCGTTCCAGAAAGACACTTTTAGCTGACAGGTAAAGTGCGTCATATTATCGACCCAAAATCATAACCTTGTCAACTGCAAAGTGCCATCTTAGGGTACAATGCACCAGATATTATGCTCTAGGGAGAAAAGGTAGGAGGCTTACCAGTTGTGAATTGCTTCCTAGAAGATTCTCTAGCGCTTGAAAGTTTGAAGGCTCCCAATACGTCATTATCGATCAGTATGTCAGCCGCGCATAGGGGGTTCATTCCTTGACCTTCGCTACCATATCCAATCACCACATTGGGTTATGTTCCTGCTAGGGGATTCTTTTCCGGAGATTATCCCCTGAATTTCTGAAGTTTTCGTAACAATCCGAAAAAATCCTTAACAATGGCAACTAAAACTGCAATTGAACATTTCCCACATCCTTTATTTGACAATCTATCTGGAGAACCAAACGTGTGTTTTCCTCGTGTTGTAGACGATCTGATCGTACACCAACTAAGCTATACGATCAGGTCCAAACCTGACTGGACAACCAAATACAAGAATGCGGAGATCAGAGAGAAGTGGATCGCCGAGATGGAAGGTCAATTGAAATTGGAAGACATTGCCCCTCTTCATCCCGCTGAGAAGATCTGGAAGTTTGTATTTGAAGAACTAGCATGGTATGACAAGTACGCAGAAGAGAAAGGGTTCACTGCAGGTCCCAACGAGAATATCCTGTTTTCGGACAGAGCTATTGGTGATGATTTCAGAGAATCCTTGAAAAAGTTTGTGAATGAGAAACTGGAGGATATTCCCGAAGATGCCAAGGACTGGCATCCTGGAAGTGATAACCAAGTGTTGGATTTGGTCCATCCTTCTTTGTATCCTTTACAGCATGGAAAGACACTGGTGTTGACTGAAAAGGGGTTTGAAGTCTCTAAACCAATAGTTCCCAACGAAGTTCCGAAGTACGCTCCTTATTTTTCAAACAAATACATATCTGGAGACTTGCAGTGGCTTCCATCCATATTTAACGTTTCAAAAAAAGATGGAGACTACGTTGTGGAGATTCAATCTTACATCAATAATCTTGACCCATTGAAATACGGTACCCTGTACCCCTTGATTGCCTCGGTATTTTCTAAAGCTGTTCCTGGATTGAACCTGCTATTGACCCATTTGAGTAGCTTGGAAAGACTTAGGGTAGAATACCCCAGATTTGACGAAATGGATAGGGATTGGGTATATACTGATGAATTCCACAAAAAAGTGAAAGCACTTGAGGCAGCGAGAAACTTTGGCGACGACTGGTCATTACTTGAAAGTCAAAGAGTAAATTATATTAACAAATCCAAATTCCTTCTTGAGTTTAAACCACCTGTTTTTGAAAAAAAGGTGGACTTGGCTGATTATGGTGATCTTAAAGTAATTACTAAGTTAGCTAACATCCATCTAACTCCAGAGAAACCTTCTTATCCTGGGGGTTCATGGCATGTTGAGGGTACCGTTAATGAAGATATAGTTGCGACAGTATTGTACTACTATGATTCTGAAAACATTGGAGAATCCAAGCTTAGTTTCCGTAATGCTACAATTGAGCCACATTATGAGCAACATGATCATGATGGAATCAGACAAATCTTTGGACTTTGGCATGAAGGAAACTTGACTAGATATTTGGGGTCTGTTGATTGTATTGAAAATAGACTTTTAATATTTCCAAACCTTTATCAGCATCATGTTGATCCGTTTGAATTAGTTGATAAAACGAAGCCAGGTCATAGAAAAATTCTTTGCTTCTTTTTGGTGGACCCAAATAATAAGCATACTATTGCCAGCGATAAGGTTCCACCTCAGCAACAAGATATGTTGGTGGATGATATTACTTCTTTCTTTGGCAAAGAGGCATCTAGCCAATTTTCAAATAAAATTCTGGAAGAGATCGCTAGCAAAGTTCAGTATACTATGAGTCTGGACGAAGCGAAGAGAGTCAGAGAAAGGTTGATGAAAGAGAGAGCTCCCGTAGAAGAGTTTGATTGGGGTGATGGTCTTGTTTACAATACATTGTTCAATTTATGTGAACACTAGAGGAACGTGAGTTAAACTATTTAATCTTTTAGTTTACCAGGGGGTAGCAGAATTCTAGTGTCACTGCGTTTACCTTAGAACATGGCACTCGCCAAAAAAGAGATACTTCAATCTTCAATAGCTTACTTACAGTTTTATTTCTTCGACTTCCACTTATCTAGGAGCATTTTATCCAGCTTTCCTCCCTTTAGGATATAATATAGACAGGAATGGTTTAATTCTACTTGTTACTTCCCATTCGACAATAAATGATAGGGACATGAGTTACTGAATTCTCTGACTAGTGATCAAATATGATTAATAGATTTGAGTGTACTCATACATCACATCGGGCTAGAATATCGAACATGTCCTTGAAGTTATAGGTCCTAATAACGAAGGGGGAGGATTCTGAGAAAGTCTAGAACCAAATGGTAGGAAGATACCAGAAAAAATAGGAACAAATGGAACCAACTGTCTACCATGCTTTTATAAAAGGAAACAAAACAAGATCGTCATCTCCTACAAATATCCCATACTAATGGCAGTGTTCTTACCAAAAGCATGACCTCACAATCAAAGCCTCCAAGTATTCACTTTAAAGGAATGTCCCGTTTTATCAAAAGTACAGAACCCATTATCTAGGCAAAGACTTCTGCAAAACGTATAGCCCCATGAAGGAACTAATCAATCTTTGGGATTCGTTTACCACCACTACTTTAGGTTAGCATAGCTATGGAGATAAGTTCCCATGATCAGAGCTCCACATCTGTGAAGGAACTAATCATAGGCTCAAATTTAAAAATCGAAGGAAGAAAAAAGAAATAAGCTGAAAAGAAACGAAGAATCAATATTTTTCGGTTTTTCAATTTTCATTCTTTCCCATCCCATTCCCGATGGAAAACGTCGTTACGTAATCCATCCCGTCATCGAGAGCAACTACTTAGGCGCGCCCAGATCTTCCACATTGGGACGTTGAATAGTCATAGAAATAAATCTGTCCCTGATTTATTCTTTGAAACTTTACTGTGAAAAATTTTCGATCAAAATCAGAAGAATGGTCAAACAAGTACTCTTATTAGGATCCGGCTTTGTTGCCAAACCAACTGTTGATATTCTCTCCGCCAACAAGGACATTGAAGTCACCGTTGCATGCAGAACCTTAGAGAAGGCCAAGGAGTTAGCTGGCTCCGTTGCAAAGGCTATTTCCTTGGACGTCACCGATGAAGCTGCTTTGGATGCTGCTGTATCTCAGGTTGATTTGGTCATCTCTTTGATTCCTTATATTTACCATGCCACTGTCGTGAAGTCTGCCATCAAGAACAAGAAGAACGTTGTTACTACGTCCTACATCAACCCTCAATTGAAGGCTCTGGAGCAGCAGATCAAGGATGCTGGAATTGTGGTAATGAATGAAATCGGTCTGGACCCTGGTATTGACCATTTGTACGCTGTAAAGACTATTGATGAAGTCCACCGTGCCGGTGGAAAGATCAAGTCTTTCTTGTCTTACTGTGGAGGTTTACCTTCTCCAGAAGACTCAGACAATCCATTGGGCTACAAGTTCTCTTGGTCATCTCGTGGAGTGTTGTTAGCTCTTACCAACCAGGCCAAATACTGGAAAGATGGCAAAATCGAGGAGGTCTCTTCTGAGGAATTGATGGCATCTGCCAAACCATACTTCATCTACCCAGGATTTGCTTTCGTCTGTTACCCTAACCGTGATTCAACCACTTACAAGGAACTCTACAACATTCCAGAGGCTGAAACCGTCATCAGAGGTACTTTGAGATTCCAAGGTTTCCCAGAGTTTGTCAAGGTTCTTGTTGACTTGGGATTCCTGAAGGAAGACGCCAATGAAATTTTCTCCAAGCCTATTGCTTGGAAAGATGCCTTGGCACAGTACATTGGTGCTCCTTCTTCTTCTGAAGCTGACCTTGTGTCTACTATCGCTTCCAAAGCTACTTTCAAGAATGAGGCTGATCAACAGAGAATTATCAACGGATTGAGATGGTTGGGTCTTTTCTCTGACAATGCCATTACTCCAAGAGGTAACCCATTAGACACACTCTGTGCCACTCTAGAAGAGCTGATGCAATTTGAGGAGCACGAGCGTGACTTAGTCTGCCTGCAACACAAGTTTGGCATCGAATGGGCCGATGGCTCCTCTGAAACTAGAACTTCAACTTTGGTTGAGTATGGTGACCCTAAGGGATACTCTGCTATGGCCAAATTGGTTGGTGTGCCTTGTGCTGTTGCTGTCGAGCAAGTCCTGGACGGTACTTTAAGCACTCCAGGTTTGTGGGCTCCTATGACTCCTGAGATCAACAATCCATTGATGAAGACTTTGAAGGAGAAGTACGGTATCTTCTTGACTGAGAAGACTTTATAGAGTGTATAACTTCTGATTATATAATCACAATAGTGAGAAATCGTATCCAGAAAAACAACTTTGTCTGGGGCCAACTGATTGCTGGTTTTGTCTTTTCTCATTTACTCTTTGGCCTGGATAGAGCTTGAGTAAACTTGATAATGTTACGAGTGCAGCCATCTGAACAGTCTCGCAATTTATGGTCTAAGGTAAAGCAGCGTTCTAAGGGAATTTCTAGCGGCATTACGTCGGGAATCGCATCTGGGATTTCCAACTTGTCGCTTCATCAAGAGTCTGACGGTGATAAAGAGACCGATACGCTGGTACACAAAGCTCTGGTTAACTACTACATTACAAGAGATCTTCCGTTTCCTGACTGGCTTGGTGCCGAGGACCATAAGCATCCCAAGGGTTCAAATGTGTTTACCAAAGCATCGTCCACTATTACCTCAAGAATACTCCCAAACCAATCACCATCATCATCAAAATCTAGACACTCATTGACAGGAATTTACCAAAGCGCAGAGCAGAACACCCCATCATCTGCAGTGAAAACCAAGCTTCTAATCAGGCAAAATACAAACACTCGAGTAAACGACCGTCTCAAGAGCAGAGAAAATGCTATATCGACGGAGGAACACACGGAAGTTCAGCGGACCGTCATCCATCATAATATCAACCCACCTAATACCACTGTTTCTTCAACATCGTCAAGACGAACTGTGTGGCGCAGAAACTGATAGCTAAATAGACCACAGCAGGACTATCAGCTCTGACAAAGTATTTACTTACGCCTTATTTTTGAAAACTATCTGCTCTTTGCTCCAGGTAACTAGCCGACCTTTTACCTGGCAGCCTGTTAGAAGGATTTTAAGACGTCTGTAGGCAATGTACGGTGTTCGACTCCCCTGCTCGAAACGATGCAACAGTACAACAGTTGTTTGTAGTAACGCACTAGAACATATTTGAGTCTTGGAATAGTCTGGTCAACTGAGATCTCTTGAGCTCCAAAACATTGCAAATACTTTTCAAATCTAAAAAGAATCCTTGCATACCGGTTTAGGATACTTTTCAACGTCCAGGCGCCTCTAAGCTTCTGTATCGCTTAGACGAAAGCACCTTGGATGCGCTAGTCATAATCGAGCACAACAAAAAACTTTTCTTTTGTTGTATATTATAGCTTCCCCATTGTTGTTAAACAACACCTCTCAAGCTCGTATAACGTCTCCAATTCAAACGTTCGATTGAATATAGCCACCTGAAAACTATTGGCCACCCCAATTGACTTTTCTGAACTTTGGATCTCTAACCTCTTGTTTCGTTTTTCTTTGTCACTTCAACTGAGAAGGTTTTGTTGCGAACAAAGAGATTCCATTCTCCAGCAAGACCAGAAAAATGGCTCAAGATACTTCAAGGAAACGTTCAGACTCCAGCTCCGAGTCGGGAAAACAGCCTAAGAAACGCCAAAGAAATGGTTCTGATGAAAAGGACACCAAATTACCTCCAATTCACTCGTTAATGGGTTCCAATCACGATAAGGATAACAACAATCAGGGTGTCGTGGACGACGATCCAAAAACCACCGATAAGTCTGTGGATGAGCCTCCTACTTCTTCAGACTCAAACAAGCCTCTTCAGCAACTCGTACAGAGCTTGGACTCCAAACCCGACCTCGCGTCTGACTCGCCTCGGAACGAGCATAATATTTACCCCAACTCACACGTTCCACAAACACATATGCAACCAGTGTTCTCGGGAGGATATCCAGCGCCTTTGCCCTTGCAATATCCATCACTGTCTCCACAGCATTACATGCCTAACCCGTCAGGGTATGGTTCCATCCCTCCAGGTTTTTACCCCATGGAGATGGCTCCCCCCGCAACGGAGGACAAAGAGTCTAGCAACAAGGATGACCCGAAGAACTTTAGATTTGTGGACATGAATAGAGGAAATGCCTCTATTCCTGGAGGTTTGGGTGGGACTCCTTCGACTCTTACTGCTCCTTCTAAACAAGCAGATCAACAAGCTTACCCGTACACTCCACCATCTAAACATGAAATGTCATATCAGGAACGAACCACAGATGAGAATAATGCCCCCACATTTAAAAGAGAAGGCCATAAAGTTGCCCGCATCCAGAAATGGACCGAAGAAGAAGACTCGCTAATAATTTACTACAAAGAACAAATGCATTACTCCTGGAAGAGTATTGCTCAACTTATCGGAAAGACACATTCCTGGCAGGCCGTGCAAATGAGATATTTGCGTACTCACAAGCTGCGTAATGCTAACTGGTCTGAGAAGGATGAAATCAGACTTATTAATACAATCAAGAAGGATTGGAACAACCGTTGGAAACGCATCAGCTCTGATCTTGGTCCCGCGTTTACTCCTGAGCGATGCCAGGATAAAGCGTCCAAGTTGGTTAAAGCTATAGAATCAAGCTATGTCAGCAAATTGTTTGAGCAGAGTACCGCGGCTGACAATATACCTCACAATAAGAAACTGATGATGATATACCGTGGAATTGATGTAATATCATACACTGATTCAGAAGATGAAGATCAAGATACCCCTAAAAATAATCCAATCAAAGAAATTGATAATGCTACCAATGACGAACAACCAACTACTAAAGCAGATCCTGTTCCGATCAACAGCACTACGCTCCACCATCTCAAGGAAAATAGTGATGCAAACAGTTGATGCTGCTAGATAAAAGTTAAACTTTCCTAATTAGTTTTATTTATTAAAGTTTTTAATATTTTTCTTATCATTGTATTAAATAATCCAAAGCTTCCTTACAAAAGATGAGGGCCATTTCAGCCTCGTATATAAACCACTCTACTCACAGGCGAGGGATTCCTCTTCCTCTACAGTCTTACGCTTCTTGAGTACTAAGTCGTGTCCAGTTACTCGTCTGTACAAATCTTTGACGTCATCAGTGGTAGTCTCAAAGTGAGAAGAAGGATCGTAGGAACGGGAAAGGTAAACATGATCGTTAGATCCATCTTCTAAAGGTTCGTACAATTCAGCAATGCCCATCAGGACATCTTCAGTAGGTCCAAGAAGCTTGAAGGCTGGTTCCAACTCAACATGGGGCCTGTCAGTTTCGATGACGGTTGAAATGATAGCCAAATATTGGTTTTTAGCGGTAACATTGTGCGAATGAGACACAACAGCAATATATATGTCATTTTTTCGACCGATTTGGTTCTGTGGAATGATGATCTGGGCAGAGTCCGTATCATGAGTATTTGGAACTGGATGGTTTAAAATACAAATGGCCCGGATGACTTTCTGTCCAACTTTTTTAACCTTTTCAGGGAAATAGGTGGGGTCAGCGATGACAATAGGGGCCTTAGCAACACCCTCCTTGGTTCTCACTCCAGTGAACTTTCCATCATCATCATAGAAAACCTCTTCAATTGGGGTATCTAGCATGTAAGTACCTCCATAGATTGCCGATAGTCTAGCAAAACCTTGCGGAAGTTCTCCCAATCCGTACAATGGATAAATGTACGGAGATTTACCAAAACGAGCAACAGAGTGTAAGTAGAGGATAATTCTATCATAAGTTTCTCTAGCAGGTTCTCTCAGGTAGTCATCATTAGGCCAAAGTGCCATAGCGTGACCAATAAAATCTTTCGTACCTTTTTCAAGCCCATACTTGTAGTACACTTCGTCCATTGTGTTCTTATCTAGGTCCAGGCCCTTATGGGTTCCAACTTCTTCTTCTTTGTAATTAGTAATGAACTCCAAAAATGACTTCATTCTTCTCTTCTCAAAAAAGCCCATTAAAGAAGATTTGATGGCTTCCATTTCATTGGAAGGCACTTTAGCAATGCGTCCATCCCTGTATACGAATGATCCACTAATCTGCTTGAACTCAATGTACCTTGTAACGTCAGTGTGAACCAGGATATTTGTCAGTTCTCCATTCGCCATCAAAAACTTAGGAATTAAGTCAATGCACCAATCTCTATCTTTTCCCAAACTTTCAGCTGCAGTTTTGTTTGGCTTAAATTTATTGTAGACTTGACTCAAGGTCAATGAGGCGCTTTCACCTCCATAGAATTGCTGTCTGTCTATGTGAAGAACCTTCTTTCCATCGACTGACAAAAGGCCACTAAGAATGCACTCGGTCAAACCGGTTCCTAGAACAATAACGTCGTAATTTTCTTCCATCTTGTGTGATTGGAGTGAGTAGGGTGTTTAAGGGAAGGAGAGGCAGATGTTATCTATTTGATGGTGCAAGCCGCGAATTGGATGAAAGTGGTCGTTTTCGTTTTCCGTTAAAGGAGGGAGGAGGGGAGGACTGATGGATGAGAGAGGAAGAACTGGAAGGGATTGAGACCGTAAAGTGAGGAGCATGAATGACAAAGAATTATGCTATGATTTACCGGATCATGAACGTCGTTTAATAGCTATAAGTTTGCTCTACTGGCCGCCTTATGAATCCTGTACCTTTTGAAGATTCTTAGCATCAACTCGCATACACCCTCGCACGTAATTACATCCAACATCTTCACGTCTTATCTAAAAAGTATCCAACTGAGTGACAGTGTATATGACATGTCCCTCTTGTCAACAGGACTGGGAATACTGATTTTCACTCTCATATTCATTAAATTAGTACCCATACTAGTATTATGTGTATTGAGCAGCTTCGTTCCCTTACTTGGCCTTGTGTGGCTCAGTTTAAAGGTACGCAGGCCATCCTGGAATTCACCCCAACATGACAATCTTGCACTCAGATTCCCAAGATTCAAATTTATAACCCAATTGAATGACCCTAAGCCTCAAGATACCTTTAGAACCATCCAAAGTGGTGATGTGCAAGCAAAGTTTGATCTTCTGTTTGATTCAATAATAAGGGATTTTGTTCTCTCATGGCACAAGAACATAACTCAAGATTCTAGTTTCCCTGAACATTTGAAAATTTACATGACCGAAGTCGTTCTTGAACTAGAAGAGAGACTCAGAGATACAAATTTTACCAGATTGGTCGTCTTGAAGCTGTTGCCGATTGTAGTCAAGCATTACGATGGATTTCTAGGAACAAATACAACTGTCCATCCGGCATCATCTTCAAGAGAAGACACAACGAGACATTTGAATAAACTAGTCGATAGACTTGTTTGGATCTTACTGCCAAATCAGGAATCAAAGTCTCGCATTGTACGGATCATAGTAAGAGAGATTCTTACCACTTGGGTTATATCTCCCATAACATGTATGCTATCGGATCCAGACTATTATAACCAGAAGATAGTTCAGTTTACCTCAGTCTGGGTCGAGGATAACGATCATATTCAACAGTTTCGATCAATTTTAAATCAGCAGGTCAAGGGATCAACCGTAAAACACAGAAAAGATCTAAAGGACGAGAAATACCAGCTACTGAGACAAAGGATCTTAGAATGTGAATCTAAAGATCAGTTAGACCGCTATAAGGCCTATCTCTCCAAGTCAAAGCTTGAATCTCACAAGGTGGAGTTGCTGAAAGAACTAGTCGACTCATTAATGGAGAAGTACAAAGATACTGATCAGCTATCAGATGTGTTGTTTAATCCAGATTCCTTCCAAAAGTTCAAAGCTTTCATGGAGCAGAGGAATAACGTTGAAGTGTTGAACTTTTGGTACGATGTGAATCAGATCAAAGACCCACTGGAAAGTGTAGCCACTTTTTCCAGTCTAAGTAAGTCTTCATTAGTTGACTTTGGAGACAAGAAAGTTAACGAAGTTAAGAGCTTATTTAATTCGTACCTCAACCACCAGATACTGGAAGCTGATAGTGAGATTTTTGCCAATGTACAACAGTTTGTCAACTCTCGTCACCCCACAGAGCAAGTTTATAGAAATGCAAGGCTTTCCATGCTACAATTACAGGATCAAGTCTACGAAGAAATGAATCAAACTGACTTTGAATTGTTTAAACAGTCCAGATATTTCAATTTAGTCAAGGAACACGAAGTGGAGAAACAAGAAGACGGATTTGGAGACCCCCTAAAAAATTACGAAGAAGACGACGACGACGACGAGCGCATTGATTCGGAGGACGATTCCTTTGTTAGTGAAAATGTTCTAAAAGCTGTTGAAGATGCCCTGAACGAGATAGTACATGATAGAAACCCTTTGGAAAACTCAAGAGCTTCACCTTTTCCACCACATGTTCAGAACGACGATTCAAGGTCGGGTACGAGATCACCAATGAAAAATAGTGCCTTGTTTGGCCTGTTGGGCGACAAATTTTTTCAAGAGGAAGAAAAGAAAACCGAAATTAGTGATACAGAGAGTATATTATCGGTAGTTCCTGATACTAACTTGACCATGGCTGCTCCGAAAGACTTGAATCTTTCCGAGGAAATCACAAAGCTCTCCAACGAAATTATCAATTTAGAAAATCAATTGGATGTTTTGTTACCACTGTTGAGAAAAGCAGAAGTAACGAATAATTCCAACGAGCTTAGAATTTTAAGGAAGTCAAAAGAAGTGTTGGAAAGAGAGATACAGTTCAAGTCTTTGCAAAAACAACAATACATCGTGCAAGAGAGTGACAATAGTTTATATGCTAAATCACGAATCCGTATTAGTTCCTTCATAGATGCTGAGGAAGAAGGAAAGTCTTTCACGTTGTACATAATAGAAGTTCAGAAAGTGGACGACAACAACATTGTTACGGCTGGATGGATAGTGGCTCGGCGATTTAGCCATTTTTTCAAGCTCAATGAATACCTGAAGGAACAATACCCGCAGCAACTAGCATTTGTACATTTACCAAAAAGGAAGGTGGTGATGAAGTATAAGTTGAAATCTCTGGCTGAAGAACGAATGGTTCAACTAGAAGATTATTTGCAGAAACTGATAAGTATTTCCCAGGTTTGCGATGATCGTAATTTCAAAATGTTCCTTTCATCTGACATATTCGAATTTTACCAAGAAAAAAAGTATGACAAGTTTGGAAGAGGATTATTGTCAGGGAAATTCCTGATGCCTATTCCATCGTTCAAAGGTTATTCAAAGAAATCGGTTGATCTCCATAATAAAGAATTTGAGGAAAAAGTCAGAGAAATGCAACAGGAGTTGACCACGTTCAACGAATCATCTTTGAGAACAGGTGATACACCTTTTGTTAAACCCATCTGCGATCTTTTGATTAGTCTTTTCTCCACTCAGAAATCCAATTCTTGGATCAAAGGACGGGCTATGCTTATTGTGCTGCAGCAGCTTTTGGGATCTACCATTGAAAGGAAATGTGATGAGTACCTGGAATTCTACATCAAAAATGAGACTTTTGTTTGCAATGCTCTGGATACACTGTATTCGAATTTATGGCCAGATGGAGGCCCTTTCAGGAAATCGGTTGAGAGAAGTCCTGAAGTCAAGAGTAGGACCAAACATGAGGCGGAAAAATTAATTGATAAGATGTTTGTGGGCACTTTTGCCAAAGTGTTTGGGGAGACGAACTCTTCTTACGCCGGTAAGAATGTATTCCGTTTACTACAAAATCAAACTCTCAACACTAGTCTTGTCTTGAATCTTTTAGACGAGATCACATTGGAAGTTTTTCGATCCGATTTAAACAATCGCTTCGAATGATAAATTATGATTAAATAATCAAAACAGACACACATAATAATACAGGACGGAAGGACATTTATCAATAACCAAAATCTGGCTTTTGTGCAAGCAATTCCCGTTTGAGGTTCATAATTTTCACTCTTCTTACACAGGACGGATCACCCATGTTATTGATTTCCTCTTGTTCAGATTCATTCTCTTCATCTACTACTGCGTTTCTTGGTCTAGATCTGACTGGTGGCCGATACAATTCAAACAAATCTCTTCTGGCGATTTTCTTGGCATCGGAAGAGTCTAGATCAAATAGTTTATGAACGCGAGGAGAGTCTTCTCGACATGCCATCAATACATCCATCCAATCCAGTAGTCCTGACCGTTTGATACTTAAAAATTCTGAAGCTGATACTGGAGTCTGGCCCCTCCCAACAGCCAGCTGTATGAGTATGTGATGCAGTCGAGCTAGAATCTTATTGATAAGTATTTCAGGAATATTTGTCTCCGAACCTATTACCGGTTGATAATGTTTTGTTTTTGATATGTGAATTTTTTGGTTTAGCTTCCTTTGGAAAGCTGCATTTATTTCCTCTTTTAAGATCTGTAGAGGATCAGTAAGAAATTCAGAGACCTGCCTCTCTTTGTAAAATGTAGAACCAGGCTTCGATGCAATGGTTTCTGAGGGATGCTCAGACTTTGAAACAGTAAGTGGTATCGGTTGATGGCGCGTCCCAGACCACCTTCGAATATGATAAGGCTCATTTTCGTCGACATAACGATCGAAAAACTTTGGATCTGAAACCTTGTCTATTGCTAAAGGCCATGCGTGCCACCTTTTGCGTGGTAATAAACCATTTGTTTGTTTTGATAGAAGGAATGCTGAGTAAAGATGAATCCCCAGATCTTGAGCCTGAGTGTCTTCAAAATACCTCAAAAGTTTCTGTCCTTCCCTCCTTAGTTTTTTTTCTGAGAGCGCAGTCATCGGAGTATCTTCCTCTTCCTCTGAGCTAGACATCTTGAAAGAGCTGAAGATGATGCTGATTGGTTTCTACCAAGGAACCCCGGTCCGCTAAGAGCTTAGAAATAATAAGGCTCAGATAAGGTAGTTCACCCACCAAAACAGTAATTCATCGTTCTCCAGTGCTTTGGTCTTCCTTCTTATACCAGTGTGTCGTAGGATCAAAATGCCATTACTAGAGGAAATAAGTGATGCAGAGGACATAGACAACTTGGAGATGGATTTAGCCGAGTTTGATCCTACTTTAAGGACTCCGATAGCTGAGCAGAGACCAGCTCCTCAGGTTGTCAGATCACAAGATGCCGAAAGTGGACAGACTCCTTTGGTTCCTAACCAGGATCAAATAAGTCAGTATATTGAACAATTCAAAGAAGGTGGCACCATAAACAAGGATCAAGTGATTAGACCCGACGAAATGATGGAAAAAGAAATGGCAGAGTTGAAAAGCTTCCAAATTTTGTACCCATGTTACTTTGATAAAAATAGAAGTGTTAAAGAAGGAAGAAGATGCCAAAAGGAGTATGGTGTGGAGAACCCCCTGGCAAAGACAATATTAGATGCTTGCAGGTACTTGGATATACCTTGCATCCTGGAGCCTGAAAAGACTCATCCTCAAGATTTTGGTAATCCAGGAAGAGTGAGAGTGGCTATCAAGGAGAGTGGGAAGTATCTCGATGAACAATATAAGACCAAAAGGAAACTAATACAGTTGGTAGGACAATTTCTGGTTGAACATCCAACAACGTTACAGAAAGTTCAAGAATTGCCCGGTCCACCTGAGTTGCAACAGGGCGGGTACATTCCAGAACGTGTACCCCGAGTGAAAGGGTTAAAGATGAACGAAATTGTTCCTTTGCATTCGCCATTCACTATTAAGCATCCAAGTACTAAATCTGTTTATGAAAGGGAACCTGAGCCCGCACCACCCGCCGCCGTGCCCAAAGCTCCGAAACAGAAGAAAATAATGGTGAGAAGATAATTGGATTAATTCATTCATTCGAAGCAGATTCATACTTATTTGGGCAAATACTTTTTTCTATACGTTTCCATTTGAGATTTCTCGTCTGCTGTGAAAGTTTCGCCCAAATGGGCCACAATATGGTCCAATGTCACTATACTCAAGACAGGGGTACCATATCTCTGACTAACAGCCTGGGTAGCACTGGTATTTGAGTCATCTCCTGTAGTCTCCATTCTATCTAGGGCAATAATACAACCTTCAACTCTCCCACCTTCAGCTCCAATTATAGCAAATGCTTCGTTGATAGCAGTACCTGCAGTCATCACATCATCGATAATCAGTACTCTTTTATTCTTTAGACTTTCTCCAACGATGCTTCCACCTTCTCCGTGGTCTTTCTTTTCTTTTCTATTGAACGCATATCCGACATTTTCGTATTTTTTGCCGCCGAGCTCGTACAACTTCAACACGGTAATAGCAGCCAAAGGAATACCTTTATAAGCTGGTCCAAATACAACGTCTATCTCCAGGTTGCTGTTAATGATGGCCTGAGCATAAGATTCAGCCAGCTGACTCACTAATGGAGCTTTGTTGAAAAGACCCATGTTAAAGAAGTATGGAGACTGTCTTCCACTTTTCAAGGTGAAAGTTCCAAACTTCAAGGCCTGCGAAGCCACTGCAGCATCCAAAAACCTTTTTTGGTACCCCTCGAGTGACATCTTCAATGTGATTTCAATCTGAACAGTAGTCAAAAATGACTATTACAAAGGAGCACGAAAAACACTGCGCGCGAGCCAGCTCTGATAAAGAACCAAAATTTTTCTTTCCCTATTAGCCCCTATTTGCTTACATAACTTTATAAATACTCTAATTTGTCTTTTGATACACATCGTCTGGACCCAGATAAGTCCCAAAGACTTTGTCCCAGAATTTGGAAGTGACACCAAAGCCTAACTCGTAATTCTTGTAGTGATGTTCCAAATGATATTTCTTCAACTCTTGGAAATAACGAGGCAGCTTGGAGTGATGCAGAACGTAATGAGTGACATCATACATGATATAGCCCAGGAATCCACCTGCAAATCCAGAACAAGCCATGTAATATGGTAGAACAGAAAAGACGAGCGTCTTGATTGGGTAGCAAAGTACAATGAAAAGTGTAGGTGGCATCACCAATCTGTATTTATCCATTGGTAAATAGTGGTGTATCCCATGCAATAAGAAATGAATGGTAAATGCAATTTGATTCTCTGGAAGATAGTAGTCCAAGTGGAACAAAAATCTATGCAAAGCATATTCCAAGAAGGTCCAAACAAATAGACCCAAAAGCCAAAAAGCCATGGCGACTAATTTGTTTTGATTGGTGAATCCAATGTAGAAAAAATAGAAATTCACAGGAAGCCATACCATGGGTACAATCCACCAAGCTGTCATACTCAGAGGTTCCAAAAAGTTTCCAAAAAGAGGAGCAGAACCCTTTCCGTAATGTCTAGGACGATGAACTTGGTCCAAATAAAACTCCTTAGTCCATGATCCACGTAAAACTTGCATCAACAAAGGCCTGTTCAAGTCCAAAAATTGGTGTTTAACCAAGTCGTGTTCATAGTCTGTTTTCAACGAGAGTAAACCCTCAGCCGGAAGTTCACCAAACTCAGTTAGGTCAATATCGACTTCAACTACATTTCCCTTGGAGTCTAGCTGCACTTCGACCTCATGATCTTTATTGGAAAGTAATTCCCTTTCTTCTTCCGGTGTTGCCAAATATCCGACCAACATGTCTTCATCCAACATTTCATAAGCAGATTCGGAGTGAATATGACTTAGCTGATCACCCATAATCTGTGTGATATCCTTCCCAGCATACTCCAAAATCAAGTCGTCTCCAGCCGGATGCTCCTCCAAAAACTCTGTAACGTTGTAAACCTTCCTATGATATAGCGTAACCCAACAATCCTTTGGACTCACGTGTTTCTGAACATCAGCAGAGGCAAAGAGCGGTAATGGCCTATTTGAAGTCATAGTTTCGGTGGATTTCTAATTGATGTTTGCTGACTATGCCAAAAAAACAAATCAATACCAAAAAATCTCCCGATTTTTATACAAATGCTTTTCAAAATCCGCAGTTCGCGCGTATCCCATCCCACAAACCAAGATGGGGCTATTACATAATACGAGTTCCACTGAAAAACATGAGAGATCGAAAACTATAGTTCGTCCAGGTCTAAAATTATGTCAGGAAGATTGACCGTATAGCTTAGGACCTCCTGAAGAGATACTTGATCACCTAGTTTCTCATAAGAAAGTGACAAAAAATGATAGACATGATGGTGGTTAGAAAACGTGTAGTCTGATCGTAATCGCTGGAGGTTGGTGTGGCACCGAGCCTGTACAGATTTGATGTCTTTCTGTGACTTGAATGTTTCGGGGTGATTATAGGCAAGGTGTGACAGGCCCAAAATTGCAGAGAATCGTGCTTGAGGAGAGAAAGAAGATGGAATTGGGGTCAAAACTGATTCAATTTGGTCATGGGCTTCTTGGTATTTATTCTGAGCAATATTTAACCAAGCCTTTCTTGATAAATCAGGTTTGGCCATTTCATTCAAGCAATTACTGGCTTCGTCGTAAAGTTTGTTGTTTTCGTATAGTACGGAGGCAAGTAACCAGATTTTATCCAGCAATGGTGATGCGTTTCCTGGTTGCCCGTAAAATTTGTGATAGGTTTCAAATAAATCATTTAAGTAGTTTAAAGCAACCTGTGGGGAATGAATCTTCTCAATAACCAGGATCTCTAGTATTTTCAAATTGATAATATCATCGTTTTCAGCTTTCGATAATTCAGAATCTTGTTCGATGTATAACAGAGTGGAGTTGATTAACTTTGTGGCTGTTGAGTATTCTCTACTAGCCACTAATAGAACTATCATGAAGTTTATGTATTTGAAATTGGTAGCGTCAGTTTGTAAAGTTTTCTTCATTATCTTCGTTGCTGATTGAATTTGATTAAGTTTAACCAATGTTTTAACAAGTCCTAACGATACGGGCAGTTTCGGATTCAGCTGAATAAAAAAGTGATGGAACTTCACTGATTGTTCCAAATTCTTTTTCAGATCCGGTGCATCCAGGGAGTTTTGGCATAGATACTCACAACTCTGAATGAGGGATGAGATGACAGGAGAAATGCGAGAGACGAAAACAGGATCACAGAAAATGGGGTCAATATGAATGGAATCCAAAGCATAAAATTTGAACGGCACTTGGAATTTCTCAGTGAAATCCTCAAATTTGAGTTTTAGAGTTTTGATGAAGTTTAATATCAATTCATGACTACCCTCCTCTTTAATCAATCTGCTTGTCAACGATGCTAATTTTTCCAGGAATAACACAACATATGGACTCGAGTTTAGCCCATGAACTTGTTCATATTCAGTAATAATTGACTCGTAGACTTTGAAAGTTCTTATCAATTCATTTGTGTTATTCTCTCCTCTGAGTAGAATGTCGATTAGTGAGCTGAGAATGGGTATGCTTTGAAAAGTTTTGGTACTGTATTCGTATAATAAGGTGTACAATTCTTTGTCTTCCTTCAAACGGAGTCGGGCAATTTCCTGTAGCAATAACTCAAAAGTGTAATTAGTTTCGTTGGCTTTGGGAAATGTGATACCGAAAGTATCAACTATCTTAACATCATATTGGTCCTGTTTACCTTTCACACTGAGATATCTCAGCCAAAGAATCTGATTGATATATCTATCGTTTTCTGAATGAGAAACTTTGTTCAATTCGTCGATAGTACTGAACTCAGCTTCAGTCAACCAATTGATCAATTCCTCATGCCCAACAATGTTGTTTGGATCTGGAAGGACAAGCTTTCTTCGTTCCCGAAGACTTGCAAGCTTTTCTAGTTCCTTATCCCCATCAGAGACACCATCGAATTCATCTAGACCCAGATAGACCCTTGGATTCTTAACGTATATTTCCACCGTCATTAGTTGTTTGAAATTCAAAGAGAATAATTCGTGGGACATATCATGGAGAAAAACAAGCAGACGTCGCGAAGGGTGCTTCTTTATTATTTGCCTCCAGTTGTTCTCACCGCCTTTCGTAGAAGCATTCCCTGCCCCGCTGGTTCCCCAAACTTTCTTTTTTCACTCCGGTATTTTCAGAACCAATTTTTTTTACCAGGTCTTGTTCGACATCATCACATATCTGACTCGGATATTACTGAAATATGTTCAGAATTAAGGTAATAACCCGAGCTAGCAGAGGGTTTCATTCTTCGGGAATGGCTTTCAATGGTCCCAAGTCTCCGATGCAGGTTTTCTTCGAAACTTTCAAGAACGAATGGAAAAAATCGGACGAATTAAAATCCAACATTAAAGCTCTTCAAGATGAGACGGGAAGAATGGCCGAAAGTGAAGCTTTTCAAAAAGCCAAGGAAGCATATGATAAGGCTCAGAAGGGATCATCCTTTGCTGGAAAAGCCGTCAAGAAAACTGCCGAAACCGTTGGAAACGCTGCCGTTAAGGCCTGGGATTCTCCAGTAGGTAAAGTCACTAGAAAGACTGTAAAGACTACAGCAGAAGTTGTCGACAAATCTTTTGAACCTGTCAGAAAGACAGCGCTGTACAAAGAAGTTTCAGAAGTTATTGATGATGGTTCGTCAACAAGATATGGAGGGTTTGAAACTAAAGAACAAAGAAGGTTGCGTAGAGAGAAAGAATTGAGTAATCCTCAAAGACCAAAGGTCATAAAAGCTAACGAGGAAGCTTCTAGAGCTCTAGTAGTGACCAATTACAAGCCTGAACGACCAAAGCTATCTGACAGGTTTACATTTTTAAAGCCTGAGACTCCCATCGGAAAAGTGTTAGGAGACTTGAGAATGAGATGGGAGGAGTCCGAAAATGGTTTGATCTCTTTGTTCAGAACTATCTTTGAAAAAATTGGAGGTTTCTTTGATGAAACTGAAAGTGCCAAGGTGATTCGTATGTTCAAAGAGATTGATCCATCTTTCAACACCGAGAATTTCAACAAACAGCTCAGAGAGTTCATTATCCCAGAAGTTTTGGAGGCTTATGTGCAGGGTGATGAAGCTGTACTTAAAACATGGCTGTCGGAAGCACCGTTCAATGTTTTTCATGCTCAACAAAAGCAATTCAAAGAGCAAGGCCTGTTCTCTGATGGTCGCATCCTGGATATCAGAGGAGTCGATGTACTCAGTGCAAAGGTTATTCCAGGTAATAACAGTCCTGCCTTGGTTATTGGAGCTCGTGTCCAAGAAGTCAATGTTTATAGAAAGGCCAAGACCGGTGAGATTGCAGCCGGATCGCCCGATAATATCAACTTGAGTACCTACGTCATGGTGTTGACAAGAATACCAGAAGATGTTGACCATCCTGAAACTGAAGGTTGGAAAGTGCTTGAGTTCGCTCGTGGAGGTACCAGACAATTTACTTAATCATATACACGTGTAAATAGTAAGACGAGTAATGAATGGTTTGATCAACTATAGGTACTTATACTACAATAGGCTTATATCATACACATATTCCACAACACATACTATATTCATTCTGTCAATCATGGGTCCAAATTCTTGAGTTCTTTCCTGGATGTGTAATAAGTCTCTTTCACTTGCTCATCTATGGTTTTGAAATATCTTAAAACTGCCTTGGTTGTGAAATATGCAGCAAATGCGACGTAATGGGCAAAAAAAGACCAACCGTAAATGTTCAAAGCTTCCAAAATTGTCTTTGGTCCCCTTGCTTTGTTTAATAAAAATCCTGTTAATACATTTGAAATACAATAGACAACCAGCAGTGCCCACTGTTTCACGGTTCCATCCTTGTAGGGAACCAAGTTGCACGTCGAAATCCCCACAATAGACAGTATAGTTATCAGAGAAGAAGGACCCAAAACTTCTAGTCCAAATGGGAATGCAGAAAGTGCAGGATCGACTTCCTTGTAAAGGCTGGATAATGGTCCTCTTGGATTCAATTCATCGTTTGGATCCTTTAGTAACATATCGAAATTCTCAACTACTGCACTGTTCTGGGTCATCAAGGGCAGACCGATAGATATGAGTGTAATGAATAAATGTATGGTGTCTACCACTACTACCAGAACCTTTCCTGATATTGTGTTCAATACTCTTCGAAGGTTTTCTGTAATCTGTCTTAGCAATAA
The DNA here is from genome assembly GCF_000027005.1 of Komagataella phaffii GS115. NCBI lineage: Eukaryota > Fungi > Ascomycota > Pichiomycetes > Pichiales > Pichiaceae > Komagataella > Komagataella phaffii. The sequence continues at coordinate 1,031,791 of NC_012965.1, forward strand.
CGCCAGTCCGGTGAATGTATCATCCTCTTTCTGATATAACTCAAATATTTGAAGCCAAACCTGGTAGCCAATAAAAAAGTAGAGAAAATTGATTCTTGGTGAGAAGATACTTTCACTATGGATCCAAAGAAGACTAATGGGAAGTACTATCAACCGACCCAACAAATCACTGAGTACAATGCACGATACAAACAGGCTGATAGCGAAGAAACCTATCAGGAATAAGAAACTGATATAACGCGCTTTAAAGTGTGGAGGCCTGTATACAACGCAATGCGTGGTTATTTCCATTGTTTCAGAATCAGAATCATATGAAGGTTCCTGGGAATTGTCCTCTGCAGTATTTTCCTCTTTCAAAGGTTCTAATAGGTTGTCGTCTTTGGTAACAGCAACAAACAAACGTTTTAAATATTTTCTGGAGACAGCGTCGTCATCGGGGACACGCACGTAATTACCGTCTGGAACAAATATAGCATTCACTGATGGGTTTTCTTTGAAATGCTGCGTGGCCTGTCTCACAGACATCGGTTTAGAGTAGTCTGGAGTTGCACTAAGTCTATGGTAGAAATGACGGTAGACAATACGACCTCTTTCCTCTGGAATTGGATTATTTAAAATGAAGGAAGACAATCTCACTCTTGCAGCAGAGATGGTATAAGCCTTCTTCCAATAAAGGATCACCAAATCTTTGTGCTTCCTTCCTTGCAATAATGCAGGAGCTATCCATAATGGGCTCATGTAAAACCTGAGAATTCCTGTTGGAAGTATTGTTGGAATTACAACTGGAAGTAGCGGCGTGAAAAGACCGAAAAACCAGGTAACAGATCCAATACCAGCAAGAATAAAAATTGTGTAAACTATTAAGGAAATAAAAATCCTGAACAACTGCAAGAAAAATGGGCGTGTCAAAGCTTCATGAATTAGTCTGACGTTTGGGTCATCTGGCGTTCTGATAAAGAATAGAACTCCGGGGCGTAAAATGTGAGACCGACACATGCCTACAAATGTGGCGAAACAAAACATGTAAGAGCTTCCAATACTCCACAGATAGAGCATGTAATGTAATGAATGGTTCAAAACCTTGAAGTTTTGACTAAGAAGAAGAGTTCCAGTTGAGCGAGGGTCGACCATGACAGGGGCTATGCAAAAGTCCATTAGAAACCCACAAGTAATGGGGAAAAGTAGTTGCTCGATTCCCAGTAATGTAAACACTTTGAATGTGCAGCTCCAACCAAAAACAATATTATAGAACTGTCGAAACTTTCTAAGAGGATTAGTACGAGGGTTACAGCTTTTCTCAATCTTTCGTAATATCAAGTAGACCATGAATGCAAAGAAACTGTAACCAATAATTAGATGACCAAAAATGCGAATACCTGAAGCCTCAGCACCTGGTTGTCTTATAAATAGGGATGTCACCATTTCTGCTTCAGGAATGCTGTTGATGAGCCTGCCAAGAGGACGAAGCAAGTCTAGTATTGCAAACGAAACGAGGCAGGGAATAATGAATAGCAAAGTCAGAACCACAGGTTCTATAAATATAGCTGCCGTCAATATTAAAGGTGGTAGGGCTGGATGAAGTGAGAACATGATCTCAAATAAATCGTTGTTAGCTTCGGGTTCGTCAGGCACCCCTAAATTGAAGTCCAACTCCGGCTCAGCCTGGGCTCTTGGCTCTGGTAGGGCTGGTTCGTCTGCAGCTTGGTCGGCAGGTTCTTCTGCGACGTCGAAAGGTCTGAAGTCGGGGTCCAGGTCGGCATTTTGAGCAGCAACCGCAGGGGGCTCATCAAAATCAACATCATCTTGATCTTCAGCAGGCAGTCCTTCTTCAACGTGAGCAGGCTGTTCATTTAACAGGTTGATCTCATTTTCATCATTGATATCGTTTTCTTCGTGATTGGGCTCAGCTTGTTCCACGTTTTCAATGGCTAATCTCATAGCCTCAGCGAGCTGTTCGTTCCCAGTGATACCCAAAATATTGTTGGCTAATGCGTCCACATTTTCCCGTCTTAGAACACCGTGATTAGCATCCCTTTGTTCTTGAATTTGCTGCAATATTCCTGCGATTCTCATGCCATCCACTTGGTTAACGTAGGCATGACGTTCATTAGAATGAACAGGGCCGATTCTGTTATGGAGCATCTTAAGAAACGAAGTTTCCCTAATGATCCACTCATGGTTGAGTTTTATAACAGGCCCTAGTATTAATAATGCTAGCAAAAATAAGAAGCCAGGCAATAATGAAGATACCAATGCTTTTCTGATGCATCCTGCAGGGTCTGTGTTGAAGAACTCTTGCAAGCTAATAGGTGTTTCCGATTGGCCCAACAGTAGTTCCGTAGTCGTAGGAATCCCATGTACAAAAGAAAATGAAAGTAAGAATGACGAATATCGCAGAACCAAAGTTGTATATGAGAACAGCAATATTGCGCAAACGATACAAGATATAATCACCAAAAATGAGAACAATTTTCTATCGATTGAAGTTCTAATCTGCTGTAAAATGAGCTTCACTGGAGCGTGGGCAGGGGTATCTTGATCGTATACAACTCTGAAGGAAAACTTCTGATGGCAAATATCACATTGAGAATTCTTGCTTGAATACTTGAGCCATTCTTCCAGACAGTTCTGGTGAATATATTTAATGGAACCTCGGCAAGCACAAGGATGATAGAGTGGATCATCCTCAGTTGCCTCTGTACGACAAATCCTACAGGTTGCTTCCTCCATTATTTATGTCCGTAAATAAATTGGTCAGGTGTGGTTCCAGAAGATCGTCGATTTTGAATGATGTAATGGAGAGAGTTGAGGCTAGTAGTAGGGAGGATCTATGGAGACGAGGTATTTTCGCGAACAACCAGGAGATTGGGGCAAAAGAGGTGGAGAGGAATATTAACAGAAGAGCTCAATAACGGCAACAATCCTTGTGTTAGATTTATCGTAACTGCGTTTACAAGCTACACACTATTATCATGTTGAGAAGAGAAGCCACTACGTTGAGGTTGGGAGCAGAAGACCTCAAAGAATTTCGAAGAGAAGGAATACAGGTGCCCCAAAAAGGTGAGCGAAAGGATCAAAATGAGGAAGAAGGCTCCGCCAGAGTGGGGACAAGTTTTGGTAATCAGACTCAGCAAATGAAAAGAGCCCACAACTTGAATAACTAATTCATTATCTAGGTGGTTGTCAGTTTGAAACTAATAAAGGCAGAATTTGATGAGCAGGAGGAGAGCAGATAATTCTGAGGATAGCAGGAGAAATTCATTTTTTGAGACGCTAGCGTTTAGAACTTTCATTCATTTAACAGTAACAGTATACTGCTTGCTAATCAGATCAATTGAAACTTCTAAGCTAATGGTCTAAGATCAGGTACACTCAAGTATGAATTGCCTTTTACTACTCATCCATCCCATTGTATTATGCAATTGCACTAGCACACCCTTACACCATATAGTATGCTCGTTTTCGGGTGTTTATACATTATTCTCCCTACGCGTCTTTCCTTGTCTTACAATCATCAAATGGTGATCTCTTCCAGAAGATCGATAAGACTTAGGTCTTCACAAAAGCAGAGTCAGGATTTAACACAAGACCTCACTGATATTGACGACTTGTCTTCTTCAGATGCACAAGCCGATTCAGATGAGGAATACTCTGTTACCAAAAAGAGGAAGAAACAAACTATTAAAACCGTGTCGAAAAAGACAAAGGGGAACCCAAAACGAAAGAACACGCGCGTAATTCCCTCCTCAGTAGATCAGCTGGAGAATTTCCAAGAAAACTCAATTTTCAAAGCTCTTAGCGATGACGACGTTGCCGTGAGTGAACTGAGTGCATTCTGGTTAGAACAGTTTGAAGAGTCACCCACGGATGCAATCAAGGACTTACTGAACTTTACACTAAGATGTTGTGGTTGCGTATCTCAAATTCAAGAACATGACGTTGCTAATCCAGACTCAGCCACCGAAACAGTGGGAGAAATTCAGCAATTTTTTCAATCTCAAAAAGCTCACGAGTTTCCTTTGATGGCCTCTGGTTTGGCAAAGATTTCAAAATGGAAGTATTTTCGCAATAGAGTAGTGGAATTTGTAGAGCAAATATTGTTTGTTGCTCACGAGAATAGAATGCTGTATGAGAATGAGAATCTCATGGAATCTATTCTTGTTTGGCTGAGCGCTTTATCTACTTCAAACTTGAGACCGTTGAGGTATGCATCCACCCTTTTCTTACTTACGATGGAAACCACACTTTGCAGGATTACTGTGAAAGTTGCATCGCTGCTTTCCAAAACCCAAAATCAGTACGACTCTGAAAAGAGGAAGCTAACTTCAAGAACAAAATCTTCGAGGTTAAACTCAATCCAAGCGAATATTGATACACATAAACTTAACAAAAAAGCTCTGGATGACTACCTTACTGACATCACACATACAACTTTTATTCATAGGTCTAGAGATGTTGACCCAAAAATTAGAAAAGAGTGCATGTCAGCTCTAGGGTTATGGATTGACATATATCCCGAGTTCTTTTTCGAAAATACTTATCTTAGATATTTTGGTTGGATCTTATCAGATGCTGATGCTCACGTTAGGTTCGAAGTTCTCAAATCTTTGGGGCGGTTATATAAGAAAGATGTTATTGCGACTGGTTTTCGGCAGTTCACTGAAAGGTTCAAGAAGAGGATCATTGAGATTGCTATATTTGACCTTGATTTCCATGTTAAATCACAGGCCATATCTGTTCTATGTGAAATAACTATGTGTGGCTATCTAGAGAATGTTGAAGAGCTTCGTGTAATTGGATCAATTTTTCTGAGCTGCTCTCATTTTTCCAAATCCCAAACGCATCGGATTCATGCCGAACTGAGTAAATATATTGCTATAGTGGAGGCAGGACTTACCAAGCATTTCCTAGAATCGCATACTCTTCCAGATGAACAAAGCGATGAACTGAGCAACTACATCAAGTACGGTAATTTTGCTCGTCTTCTGCAAGACTCTTACGAATTGTACTTGACAGAAGAACAAACTGATCTTTTAGATCAACAAAAGTTACACCTTTTGCCATTTTACGATGTGAATGATTTTTATTCTTCAGTCTACCATATTCCAAGATACTATAGTCATGGCAACTCAGTTCCACAAGTTTTGAAATTTTTAGTCACGGATTTTACTTCCATGGAAAGCCTTTCAGATAATTTACGAAAGGCACTGCAGTTAGATTCGGATGGGGTTTCTATCCTACTGAACTATGTACGAGATTCACTTTCTTGCTACAATGAAAAGGGAGATTATGATAACTCTCGCAAAAAAAGTGGTTCAGAAGATCCAAGCAAGGATGTGATAGTATCTGCGATTATTGATAAAATTTCGGTACTGTTTGAAAAATTTAAATCCAGTAAGCATAAATTTCAGTGTCTGCTGCAGATGTTTAACCACATTTTTGAAGGTTCGTTTTTTCACAAGCTGAATAATCAGTCTACATGTGAAGATTTGACTGATAGTATATTGACATTTTTTCAGGGAATGAATGTTTACTTGTCGAAAGATTCACCGTTGAATGCTGATTTCAGTACCTTTTTCAAGCTCATTATTAAAGCTGCAGTTCAAAGTAATGATACGCGGTTACGTCTTAGCATAGATGCGCTTTGTAAACAACTTTCAAAAACTGAGAACTTAAATTCCATTTCGCTCAGGAAACTCTTGTTAGTTGGGGAATTCACCAACACCAGTGAATACTTAGAACCGATAGTTGAGAGACTGGTAGAAGTACAATGCACTGAGGAAAGATTGGATGTTTGGTTACAGTTTACATCCCGATCCTTAGAAACAGCTTTGGAATTTATGATTGAGGAAAAGAGTATGACCGAAGAGCTGGTGCAAACTCTGTTTGGAAAGTTTCCATTTATATTGCGTTCATTGAAGGAGAATCTTGATCATACACGCACAGCCACAACATTTGCTAATATTTTAGCTGCTTGCAAAAGTTTTGCCCTTAGAGTTGAAGGAAGAGAGCACGATAGTATAGTAGGACCATTGGCTTCTTTTTTTTTACAGCTGGACCTCAGCATCTCACCTGAGGTCGAAAGACAACTACTCCACAATTTTCTAGTGCTGGAGAGCAAATTGGCTACAGTTCTGAACATCCAGTTGGAAAGAGAGGAAGATGACGAGGTCTCATTTCAAGAAACAAACTTTGAGGAGACCACTGTCTGGGATGCCGAACAGGACATTTGTGGATATGTCTTGATTCTGAAACGGCTATTCGACATCGGCGTCATGTCCACTAAATCATTAGAGAGGATTCGTTTGAATGAATCACTGCTAGGAAACGTATTTGCATCGGTGGTGAAGGAGATAAAACTAAAGGCTTCCGAATTGGAGCCAATACCAGAGATTACTAGTAATGATAACAATGTATAGATAATGAAAACGCTTTGTTATGATCCCACCAGATCAATTATGCCGCGAACGAATAGCTCAGACTCGAAGCCTTCCGACCACTGATTACCTGTTACATTTGTCTGTCATTTCTCAAGTGGACCAATGAGCTTCATCAGCCGAGTATGTTATGTTATAGGGTCCTTGTTATTGCTTAATGCTGGTTATGCGTCGTACACATTTAATCAGGTTGCAAAGAGGGTATTGGATCACAATTTAGAGCTACCTCTTGATATCAAGATTGAAGCATTGGTTGCATGTGTGATCGTTGCTCTAGGAGCAATATTGAGTATTGAAGCATCAGATCAGGTGGACATTTACAGTGGAGCATTGGTCAAGCCTCGGGACCAAAGTGGACTGAAGAATATTTTCATGGGAGAAGCTACGGGGGAGCACGAAATCATAGGCACGACTCCCTTTGATCATATTGAGAGCAATGTGGAATTTATCAATATCATCAAACGAAGAGAGGAGTTTGCGAAATGGGAACAGAGTATACATAGTTAGAAAATGTCGACACGACACACTTTAATGAATACATTAACAACTTTTGACAACATACATAAAAAGCGCGTGGTGCCTAATGTGGGTAATAATTATTAATAACGAAACAGCTTTCGGACACGAGTTATTAGTGAGGAAACCTCAGGACTAGTGGATACCGAAACCTGTTCGGACGGAAGACGAGAGTCGTCTGAGCCTGAAAGTGTAGCCTGCATCGAGGAATCATCCGCAATGGGTGAGATCTCTGAAGCAATCTGGCCAAACGATTCTAGGTGGTCAGGAACATGTTCATATTGATCGTCACTGTCGAGGAAGGACACAGCCGTAAAAGTACTTGTTTCTGTAGTTCTTGACAAATACTGCTTCAGTTTTGGACTTGAGGAAGTTGAATGGGTATCAAGCGCCAAAAGTGTTTCTTCTGATAGTATGTTGTTTAAGAAACCCTGTTCATCGGTCTCTTTTTCTTCGTCTTCCGATACAACCCATTGATCATCAACCACGAACTTGAAAACAATCTTGGAGCCCAAATTTAGCGGAACTGTAGCTGTAAACAGATCGTCCTTTTTTTTCAGGGCGATACTCTTTGACCAGTTATCAAACGTTCCTGTCACATAGACATTTTTGGCCTCCGAATCGGGCCTTAAAACACGGTTAGTATAGCTGAATTTCAAGGTTAAAAGAGGCAAATAAGGGCCTTGCTGAAAGGATAATTACCAAACAAATGTGTATAGGACGCTCATTCTTTTAGTATATAGGTGAAGAAGAAATCAAACAAAGGGCTGCCGTATGATTTATACTTTGGTGGGTACTGTGATAAGGGGGATCACGTGAATTGCGGCTCAAACCTGTCTCTCTCTGTCAAAAAAAAAAAAAAAATCAGGTATAATAATGTGTTGTGGTTCGTGCGTGCATGCGCTGCGTGTTTGAGCCCAAGTCCGAATACCCTCTCCACCGGAAATTGCCTATTCATTCCAACCACGAAATGAAGAACATCAGAGACAAGCCAATCAGCATAAAAATGACCTGTAAGAAACCCTTCCCTGTTTCTTGTAGTCGAGTCGAGTTTGCGGAGAGCTCCAAAATTTCGGGTATAACCCCTACCGTGGCTATGTAAAGAAATCCACCAGCGGTGAAGGGAAGGGTAACATCACTCCATTGAACTGAGGTCCCCAGAATGCCAATATTTGAAACAAGAGAGTCATCCTGAAACCTGCTGATGTCAAGATCTTTGGACCCCAAATTCTGGATTGCAATTCCAATAAATGTTCCCAAATAAGCACCAATGGCAGTGACAAACTGCGATTTCATGGCTGCCCATTTAGAAAATCCTCCTTGAATCAACAAAGCAAAATCCCCGATCTCGTGAGGAATCTCGTGGAAGAAAACAGCTAACGTGGTGGTGCATCCAACATTCTGACTGATTGAAAATGAAGCCGCAATAGCCAATCCATCGGTAATGTTGTGGGTAAAGTCAGAGATGAGGTTCAGGTAGGCAGACGTTTTTACGGATGCGTTTGGGTTGGAAATTGAAGGTGTTGTGATCTCTGATGTTGATTCATCTTTTGCCTTGGATTTGTCTTTCCTGTTTATGCTTAAAGTCTCGTTATTTTGAACCGAATTGGAGAAACCCTCGTCTTTTATTTCCTGTTCAATTTGAGGTTGGACATGGCTGTGGCTATGGCCATGGCTGTTACCTTCTGCGCCCTGCTCGTGCTCCAGGATACGCAAAGACTTGTCAATGACCCAGAATATGGCGAAGCCAACGAATATAAACACGCCCAAAACTGTGTTACGTTTAGTATCAACCAGTATGAATTCAGGCTTAGTAGGGTCGAAAGGTTCTCCAACAAACGTCTGAGGAAGCAAATGAAGAAAGACATCTCCCAATAGCCCTCCAACGGCAAAGCTTACCAAAATAGAGAGCGATGAAGGGTCAATGTTGCTAGGAATCAAAGCTAACAGTAAATTTGGAGGGCCGGAAATGTAAGTGGTAGCCAACAAAGCGTTACCACTAGGTCCAAAAGGGAAAAGCGTGTTGAAAAATCTCTGAAAGTAGCCTTCAGGTTCATCATCATCTCCATGTTGCTTCTCCAACACGAGTTGAAGTTCCTGCACTACTGCACACTCAGTAAGCCTGTCGTTCAACGTGTCTAAGTTAACGTTCCCATTTTCGAAAAAAAGGGGTTCAATTTTCCTACTGGTGCTCTTCTGCTTCGATGAAGAGTGAGCAAACACGCTTCCTATACAGAAGAATAGGAGAACCGAAGTTGATAGTTTCATGTGGAGCCGTAAAGGTTTATTATGAGAAAGGCAGAGGAAGTTCTCGAGATTTTCAGGGGAAGGAGAAGGGGGGACTGTGCTTAGGTAAACTGAAGTTGGAGATTTGGGTGAACAGAATCCGATACGGTCACGTGAGCTACTATCTCTGAGTTTCAAATCCGTTCCATCTTACTTACTGTAATAACTACAAACTCCAATACTTATACACCTGGGGGAATTGTAAGCTGATTGGTTGGGAGCTTTCGTCAATCACATCAACATCGCCATTTCCAATATTAGCATCTGCTTTAAGTTTTTCATTGTCAGTAACATTGTTTCCTACAACTACGACTCTTGGGGCTCTTGAAGCCTCTACTAGAGCCTCTTCACATAATTGTAGACCTTCGTCCGTAGCACCTAGTTCCGAGGCCTTTTTCAATTTAGATTGGACTTTCAAAACCTGTTTTCTCAAGGATATTCTGTCTATTAAGAGATCGCTCTTCTGTTTGGCAAGAGACTTCTTCTCCAAATCAAGAGTTTTCTCCACAATTGATAATTTGTTCAACTTAAGTTCAATCTTTTTTAGTTCTAATTCAACAACTTGTTTAACTAGACCTTCTTGTTGCAAAAGGGTTTCTTTCTGTTTCAAATAAGCCTCTCCAGCCATAGTGCCGATAGCTAGTTTGGCTGCTCTAGCAATATCCTCGTCCTCAGTACCTTTGTCTATCCCAGATATTGCCTTTGAGAGAGTGTTTGCTGCTAGATCAGGATCCACCGTCTTGATTAAATGTGCTATGGTGTTTGAAACCGTCTCTACCACAGGCTCCCTTGGACCTTTTAAGGTTCCTTCACTTGAACCAATTAATTTCTCTGAATAGAACTGTTTCTTCTTGTGCAGCTGTTGATTTAAGTATCTGTCCTCGATTGGCAACTGAATAAACTTGGAAATACATTGTTCTTTTGTTCTAGACCCAACATGTCCACAGATTCTGTTCCAATCGTCATCGTATAGTTCAATAGCTTCCAATAACAACAGGACTTCTTGATCCGTCCATGCAGAAGCATCAGAAGTAGTAGCAATTTTTTCAAGATTGACAAAGTCACAACTTTGAAAACTGGCAGGAAATTGACCCTGTTCAAAACATTTGGAACAAATATTGCTCTTGGCTTTGAGGTTGTGATAACGCGTTGTTGTTGAATCATTACCACAACTGTTGCAAAAGAAATACTTGGTACCAATCACGGTTGAAGTAAACTTATCTTCACCTTTTAAAGTAATAGCATCTTGTGTGGAGTCGTATACATTACGACGAATTTCCAAATTATACGGAATTTCATTACCTTCCAAGTCCTGAGGTGTCTTTGGTTCAGTGACTGATGGTGTAGTTGAAGGTGTATCTTTACCTTTGATGACTGTTGCGTTCTTCGGAATCAAAGGAGACAGGCCCCTAGGCGTGTCAACGCTGATCTGAAAATGACCTGTGTATTGAGGACCAGTCAGAGACGACTTTGTTCTTGGATCAATTTGATAATTGATTAAACCCCAAGTTTGCAAAAAACCGTGGACTCTTGAGATAGATGCAACATCACCAGCCAAGTTCCTACGGGCTGCTGTCACTGTTAAATATTCAATGGGATTTAATCTATAGGTGTGGATCATGAAATTTCTGAACTCCAAATAAATCTCAGGACTTTTCAATTTGGAATTATCAGATAAAGGAGGGAAGAATTCGGGAAGTGATCTCTTTTCAATATCGTGGATGGTATTGATATCAAACCACTGTGCATACGATGGAACAATTACAGGTTTAGTCTGTCTTGCAAGATATTGTTTAGCTTCCTCTTCCAATCTTGAGTTTGCCTCTCTTGCATCAGCATTTGAGCCAGCATCATCTATGTGTTCCTCTTCGGATTGAGCTACGACGGTTTGGTCTTTCATATCCACATCCAGATCTGCAGACCCTGGTCTAGACTCGTGATCTGACATTTTATTGGTATGTTTCAGAGCTGATCCTGATGGTGTTGTTTTTAGGTTTGTTGGTATTTTTTCCCAAGCTGGGAAGTTTGTCGATCCTGATGGTCGTGTCTTGGTCGACTCTCAGCACCGTAGCTTGGGATCCTTGCGCCGCACGACACCAAAATGTGAGAAGTTCCGGTTTTTCATGTGTCGCGCACTGTATGGCACGCGTAATCCTGATTCTGGATTTGGCCCCTCGTTGAGGAAGAGCCTTGATCATATGGGGCCTACGTCACCGCTGGGAGGGGAAGAAGATGATGAAGATTATGTCCTAGAGAAGATAGCTCCCAAAGTAGAAAGGACGAAGGAGTTTGATCAGTTCAGTGAGTTGACAAAGGACAGAAAATTGAAAAGACTAAATGATCTGGTGAGCCATTCTCTAAAATTCAGTGAGTTAATAGCTGAAAATTTGGTAAAGGATTCAACTGTTGACAAGGAAAAACCAGTAAAGATGGGAGAAATATCAACTGCCAACCAGCCGGCTTTATTGGAAAACTGTGTCTTGAAAGACTACCAGTTGGACGGAATGAGATGGCTAGTTTCGCTGTATGAAAATGGGTTGAACGGAATCCTGGCAGATGAGATGGGGTTAGGGAAAACGTTGGAAACGATATCTTTGTTTGTGTTTCTCTATGAACAGAACATCAAAGGGAAGTTTCTCATTGTGTGTCCGTTGTCTACTGTTGACAATTGGTGCAATGAGCTAGCTAGATTTGCTCCTGTCTTGGATACCATGTGCTATATAGGACCACCACCGGTTAGGTCCAAACTGAGAAAAAAACTGAGACAAAAGTCCGTTAATGTAGTGGTGACTAGCTTTGAAATGTCTATTAGAGATAGAAAGTACCTTGAGAAGATATCATGGGAGTATTTAGTAGTGGACGAAGGACACAGACTGAAAAATACTAATTGCCTGTTGATTAGAGAACTCAAGAAGCTAAAAACCAATAACCGTCTGTTGCTGACTGGAACTCCATTGCAGAACAATTTGAAGGAGTTGTGGTCTTTATTGAACTTTATCTTGCCTTCAATTTTTCATGATGTCGACATGTTCCAACAATGGTTTGATTTTTCCAGCCTAGATGAGCTTAAAGCAGACAACAACGACCAGGAATTGAATGAAGTGATTAATGAGGAAATTCAAAAATCTTTAATCACCAGTTTGCATACAATTTTGAAGCCTTTCCTTTTGAGGCGACTGAAAAAGGATGTCATAAAAGGACTTCCATCCAAGAGAGAATACATAGTTTATTCCAAGCTAACTCCTGCTCAAGAGGTTTTGTATAAAGCGGCCCTGAAAAACCAGTTAAAAGACAAACTTTTACGGATTGGATTCAGAGAGTATTTGAAGTGCAACAAAATCAAAGGATTTACTACCAGTGAAGTGACGACATTTTTGGACAAAGTAATGAATGATGAAGTTACATCACTCGGAAGAGCTAAAACTGGGAATTCCAACCCCAATCAAGAAGCTGAGTTAATTGATTTGCTTGGATCCGATTCGGAAGATGACATAGGGCACGATAATGAAGATAAAAGTTTCTATTCTTCACTGCCATCTAATAGCAAGAGACGAAGATTGACTAGATCTCAAGATGCCAAATACAATGAAAGCAGTAGAGGAAAGCAAAAGATCGCCATTGATGAAAAGTTAAACGAATATTGGAGTATTGTGAGATCACAGATACTAAAGAAAAAACTCTCAAATTTGGTAATGCAGTTACGACTAATTTGTGATTCTCCGTTCTTATTTTTTGACCCGTGGGAGGACGATCAGCCACTAGATTTCAAGAAAATTGTGAGAGAGTCTAGTAAGATGCAAATGTTAGCACAGCTACTTCCAAGATTACTTGACTCTAAGAAGAGCCCTGACGGAAAAAAGCATAAAGTACTAATCTTTTGCCAATTCACCAAAATGATGGATTTGGTAGAAATGTGGTGTCAAGAGGAGAATTACTCTACTTATAGAATTGATGGTACAACTAGCCAAGAAGAACGAGCTGGCATGGTGAAAGGTTTTGCTACAAAAGACATTGATATATTTCTCCTGTCCACTAGATCTGGAGGACTTGGCATAAATCTCACTGCGAGTGACACAGTAATATTATTCGATTCAGATTGGAATCCTCAAGTAGATTTGCAGGCAATTGACCGGGTACATCGGATTGGACAAACGCAGCCAGTAATAATATACAGGCTTTGCAATATCAACACTATAGAGCAAGTTCTACTGGCCAGAGCAGATTCCAAGAGAAGGCTGGAAAGACTGGTGATATCAATGGGTAAGTTCTCAACACTAAGTCGACTTGCCGGGTCAAATCAATCAGATTCTGCGGATTTGGGGAAGAAAGATTCCCTAGCTCACGAATTGGCACAATTCCTTTTAACTACTTCATTGAGGAACAGCAATCAGGAACAATTAGTGGACAATAATCTTACAGCTCTGGAACTGGATGAGATGCTGGATCGATCTGAACAGGCGTACTTGAAAGCAGATCGGGATTCGGAGAATCTACACCCACATATTTCACTTTTTGAGACCGTTAGCGGATTGGATAGATAAGTAATAGAATGTGACAGGACGCAGATCATTCGCGCATTATATTTTGGTAGTGTTCTACCCATTCCGGACCCCTTTTAGCTTCCTTAATCTCCAGAGGGAAGCAGCATCTATCTTCCCAATAGAACGCCACCCTACCAACCTACTGTGAGAACTGACTAGTTGATTTGAAGTAATTTTTGCCTCAATCTTTCATACAGCCGTTCAACTAGCAATTTGCAACAAGGTAGAATTTCAATTATATCTTTTTCACGATATTTGAAATCAGCAGCTTTGAGCACCAATAGCAAGCTTTACGAAAGTTGCCGAAACAGAAACACCAAGCTAAACATCAATTGAACCCTGTTTGACCATGACAGCATACACGGACGTCGTAAACGACTTGAGTAGAGAATTATCCTTGAAGAAACCCAAAGATGTGATCCAATTCTGTGCGGACTACTTCAACAATAAGTTAGCAGAGGATCCTGCCAGACAACAACCATCAACAGCAACAGCCCCCTCTTCACGCCCTGCTCAGACTGCTTCAGGCGCACCTCTGTTTAAAGACCAGTTTGGAGGTGATCCTCATGAACCATTGTCTCATCACCCTCATCGTGGTAGCATTTTTAAGGACTCATTCACTCATCCTGAAGACCCTCAAAGTAATAAAATAAGGCCTTTGGATAATGCCTCCCCTGGCTCAGGATTTGCCGCACATCTTGCTAAGGTTAAGTTCAACCCAGAGAGACGTATCTCTGTGAGTGCCGAATCTGTGAATCCAGAAATTTTTGCTACCAGTTCTTGGCAGCCACCTGTCCACGACCTGAGTGATGAGCAACTGCAACGTTTAAACAACATTGTCAGAAAGAGTTTCCTGTTTAGCCAGCTAGAAGATGAAGCACTACGAACAGTGATATATGCCTTGGAAGAGAAGAAAGTGCCACGCGGAACAGAGATAATCAAACAAGGCGACGAAGGTGATTACTTTTACGTTTTGGAAAGCGGTGAGGTCACATTTGTTGTCAATGGAGAGACTAAAGGCCAAGGAAAGTCTGGGTCAACCTTTGGTGAACTTGCACTGATGTATAACTCGCCGCGGGCGGCCACCGTGATTTCTAGTCAGGACTGTGTTCTTTGGGCACTTGATCGTATGACGTTTAGAAGAATTTTACTTGAAGGTACAGCCAAGAGACGTGCGATGTATGATGGGTTTCTCAAGGATGTTCCAGTGTTACGCTGTCTCAACTCCTATGAACGTAATAAGCTCGCTGATGCTTTAGAATCTGAGACTTACAACAAAGGCGACACGATCATCCGTGAAGGCGAACCAGGAGAAAACTTTTATTTTATTGAACAAGGTGAAGCTGAAGTGTTTAAAGAAGGTGAAGGACATATGGCAACATTGGGCAAAGGTGATTACTTTGGCGAACTCGCTCTGTTGAACGACCTTCCACGTCAAGCTACTGTCGTTGCTAAAAGTGACGTGATCAAGGTTGTTACCCTAGATAAGAATGGATTCCAGAGATTGCTTGGGCCAGCAATTGAGGTTCTCAAGCTGCAAGATCCCACCAAGATCTAGGTATACATATGTACAAAACTTCATTCAATTTTTTCTTTTGAGTATCAGCTAGTAGTTTAGTCTAAGATCCCTCATACTGGGCTTACGTAGTAATCCCATTGAGTCCACATCCAAATCAGACTTGTGGTTGCCACAATGAATGGGCCTGCTAGCTTACTACCTTTTGCACTTAAACTTGTAGTTCCATACAGAAGCCATTCACTAGCGAAATGCAGCAATGCAATGGTATAAGAAGCAAACGTAAGCTGGTAGACCTGCGGATTAGAAATGTAATAACCACCATAAAAACGGATCACAGCGCTTACAAGGGTCCAAGTACCAAAAGTTCTGGAACTCAATCCCGTAGTCTCGGCTGGTTTAGCTGCGTAAACTTGTCTGGTAATATTAGGACCAGTGAAGTAAGTTTGAGCAGAGTTGAAGAATGAGACTGCGGATATGAAGACAAGCCATTTGGGCAGAAGGCCTGGATGCGTTGGGATCAATGATTCAAAGGAGACCATTGTTGGGGAAGCAAGTGTTAGATTGAAAAGAGTAATATCGAACGCGAATGAAGTTTGATGAGGTGATTCCAGACGATGTTGGATGGTGAGTGGATTATGATAGACAAATGAAAACTAGTCTCAGTAATGGAATGTACGGTTTCTATTTACCTATAAGTTACGCATGCCTTGGATCAATTCACTTTGCTTCTCTGATTCTTCTTTAAGACTGGATATGCCTTTTGTGGTCCGCAAATCTCCAATTACATCTTTCGTCTTACCAAAATAAACCTCCTGCAGCATGTTCCTTTGCTTGGATTCAATGTCTTCTACCATACTACCGACATTTGAAATGTGTGAGGAAAGATCCTGATACTTTAGATCCTTTTCAGTTTGTCGCGTCAGATTACCTGACAATTCCAAGAGTTGATCTTCGCTTTTTCCAGCGGAAAGGTCTAAAATGATGGTTGAGGTAATTCTGTAAGTAGCATAAGGACCAGACTCGTTGGGTTGCACCTCAAAAACATGAATTGAATCCCAAGATCCAGACTTTCCAGCGTCAACTTCTTTCTTGATCAACACCACTCCAGCAAATCCAATCTTACCGTCCTTAGACACATCGTTTCCGTCTTCATCAATATCCCACAAATAAACGGATGAAATACCGCCCTCAAAGTACAAATCTCTGTATACGTCAAACGAGCTGTTGGCGAAGATTTCTGCTTCCCTTAGAGTTTTTGAAGGGAAAGGTGCATCTTCTTCATCCTCTAAAGCAGGATAGTACTTGTTTGACCAAGGAGAACGATATGAGTCACCGTCTCTGTTGTAATCACAGGCCAAGTACTGTTTCCCTGATTCCGCACATTGTTTCGTAGTAAGGGGGACATCAACAGATGATAACAAATCCTCCGCAAGATCAGGGTTCAACTTACAAATATTCGTAAGATGCTTGGAAATATTTTTAGCATCCAACCTGCGCAGCAAGTCCAATGCGGCCTCATATACTTCTTGAGACATTCTTACTGTAGAGAGGAGATGGATTGGGGGATGAACTGTCGTGGTAACTATGATCGGATTCTGATTCTATTTTGGAGCGGGAGAGGCCCAAGTGTCGCGAAGGTTCAGTTCTGGGCGGAGAGGTCGCTGAGGATGGCCCCCATACCGGGGAAATGGCGTGGAGGGAATTGCTAGCCTGGATTAGAAACTGACAGGCTTACGCATTTCCCTCTTTTCACAAGTCCTTCGCTCAGTCACACTCAAACATTAACTAGCATGCCAGAACATAGCGTCTCTAAAGTCTACGCCGATGCCAATGAAAAAAAAGACAAAGAATACTGGGATTATGATAATGTAACGCTAACATGGAATTCTCCTGAACAATATGAAATAACATCTAAAATAGGCAGGGGAAAATACTCAGAGGTGTTCGAAGGGTACAAGATCCCACAAGGATCGAAGGTTGTGATAAAAGTTCTGAAACCCATTCGGCGTAAGAAAATAAAACGAGAGGTGAAGATTCTTCAAAACCTTCTAGGTGGACCCAATATAATTTCCCTTTTAGATACTGTTAGAGACTCCGTTTCCAAAACACCTGCACTAATATTCGAATCAGTAGATAATATCGACTTTAGAACCCTGTATCCCACATTTTCTGATCTTGATGTGCGGTATTACATGTTTCAGCTACTGAAGGCTTTAGATTTTTGTCATTCAATGGGCATAATGCATCGAGATGTCAAACCACATAATGTTATGATTGACCATAAGCAGCGGAAGCTGAGGTTGATAGATTGGGGGTTAGCAGAATTTTATCATCCTGAGACGGAGTATAATGTGCGTGTGGCTTCTCGTTATTTCAAAGGCCCCGAACTTCTAGTGGACTTTCGTTATTACGACTATTCATTGGATCTATGGTCATTTGGAGCCACTTTAGCATCAATGGTGTTTATGAAGGTGCCGTTTTTCCATGGTAAGTCAAACACAGATCAACTGGTTCAAATTGTACGTGTCCTAGGCACTGAAGATTTATACAAGTATCTTGAGAAATATAAGCTTACTCTCGGGGAAGAATACGAGGCTCTAAGCTATTTTGTGAAAAGACCTTTGGCTCGTTTTGCAAACGATGAGAATGCAAAATACGTTTGCAATGAAGCTATTGACTTGCTAGACAAACTACTGCGTTATGATCACCACGAACGGCTAACAGCAAAGGAAGCTATGGAACACAGTTATTTTGATCCGATTCGTGAAATGGACCCAGTGCCTTAGGTCTTACCATTGAATCTTTCTGTATATGCGAGCCAGTCCTGGTTCTGAGCAGTGAATGATAGCAGCGAGTAGCAGTTTTCTGTGTGTTATATCTGTGAGAGTAAAGGCATCTTTAGAGTTTTCTATAATTAGTTGTAACACAGTCAAGAAATAATGAGCCAAGTCATATAACGCATCTTTTTGTTCAACCTCAGACAGGTTGTATTTCGTAGATGGTAGCTTTTGGGTTTTCAAGAGCTCCAAATATGTTGGCAAGGGGGTTGGAGCTGACTGTGGTAATGGCCGGTCCATGATTACACTGTCCACCACTGGTTGGGCAATATGAGCCAGCAGTTTGTCTATTGGACGAGTTTGTTGCGTGCAGAAGAGTTTTGTTGCCATCACTTGGACTAAATGCAAGTATATGTTGATTGCAAGTTGAAAAATTTGGTGCCTATTAGCGCAAGTATGTGCACTGATTGCCACCAAAGTTTTGTTTAAGGCCTCAAAATAATGAGTAAACATTCTGCAATTCGTATTACCTTTACAATTTCCTTTCAAGTCAACAAACGTAGTATTTCTGAGAACTTTGTTTATCCTTTTCAGAACTGGTATTACGTCTGAGAGAGTTGAACTTTTGGTACATAACTCATTAAAGGCATGTATCAGTAGAATAAACTTGACATTTTTGACAAAATATTCAGGGACAACATTCATTTCGAACTTGTTGCAAGTAGTATTGTACTTAACTCCCACCAATTCCAGTGCGTCAGTTGTCTTCTTGCTGATCACTGATTTGACTCTGGATTTCCGAGTTATTTTCAACTTAGGTTTGCCTTTCAGAGAAAATCTATCTTTACGCTCCAGTCTCGTCGGCTTCGTCTTATCTGTGTCTTCTTCTTTTTTTGTTTGTTCTTTCTGTAATTTGTTTCTTGTAAGCTCCAAAAATACTGAAAACGCGTTAAGGTTAGCATCCCTCAGATAAACTCACGCACCTGCAATACTCACAATCCCAAGAATATGGCTTCCGATGAACCTTTTCAAACACTCTCTTGCTGTGTATGAGAGCCAGTTGTATCAGCAAATCCTGTTCTTCCATAGTTACTTTGAACAAGGAAGAACAAAGGTGGCGAGCGCTAATTATGATGGACCGAAGCCAGTTGATCCCAAAACAACTTCTTAGAGTTATTGAAAACAAAAGTTTCATCAACAAGTTTCTGAATACTATCACGGTAATTCTCTAGGATGGTTTCGTCCCCTTTTGTCTTTTCAAGAACAGACCTTAGTAACAACTCGGTACGCTCTCTATCAATTTTGCAATTCTCCAACAGATCAGAAAGGTCCGATGGAAAGTCAGGCTCTGTGTCTACAGGAGACTCAGTCTTTTTTAATGGATGTGAGTTTTGCGTAATCATGGCATCTGTTGAGTCCTCCTCTATCAAGTGAGAATCTTCCTGTATCCTCTCTCTGACCCATAAACGGCGTCTAATAAAGTTGTTCACTCTGTAGATTCCGCGCCACCTATGGCCCCTAAATCGGGTATAGGCATAAGACCAGCCTTGTTCGTCTAGATCACCAATCATCAACACACGCCACTTATCCCAAGTCCAGCGCCATGATAGATCAGGGAGTGGAAAAAGCTCAAAATCGTTCACTGGTCTACCAGATTCTGTTTCATAGTTTGGAGGATCTAACGGATGCACTAGAGAATTGCCGCCATAAAGAGGGATTCCAAACAAAGAAATTCCTCTCTGGTTTTCAATCACCATATCGTACTCCAAGGAGGCTGGATCTTTAATAGAGCTGTCCTGAATGATGCGAACCTTCTTAAACTCCTCCACCTTAGCACGATAATCCGCATGAAGCAAACGCGGGATCACTGTATCTTGTGTTACTTTCTGCCTCTTTTCCATGGGATCTCCACTTCTGTGTCAAGTCTTCTCATTTCAGAAAGGGAAAAAAGAACTAGCAGAGATTTTCTCTTTCAGTGTCATCTCGATAAGCAATAATGCACCAGATCGAATCTCTCCAACACCAGCGACCATCCGACATCGACATCTCATGAGCCACAAAGAAATGGTGCGTCTCAATCTCAGAATGAATCATAAGTTATTCCACTCTGTATACATACTGCATTCTCATTTATCATGACAAAACCCTCATTTAAAGAGCAAATGAAAGGGTTTCCGATTTGGCAAATCTTTGTCCTTGGAGTGGTCAGATTTGCCGAACCTATCACCTTCACATCTATGTTTCCCTATGTGTTTTTCATGGTCCGAGATTTTCATATCGCTCCCGATGAAGCCCATATATCAAAGTACTGCGGCTATCTTTCAGCATCATTTGCCTTTTTCCAGTTTCTGTGCTCCATTCATTTAGGCAGGCTGGCTGATGTTATTGGAAGAAAAAAAGTCCTGATGATAGGAATTCTAGGTACAACTTTCTCTATTCTTGTATTTGGCTTTTCTACTTCATTCTGGATGGCACTTTTTGCTAGAAGTTTTATGGGTGCAGTTAATGGAAACGTTGCTGTGATAAGAACTGTTCTTGGGGAAGTGGCTACTAATCCATATCATGCTCCTCTGGCATTCAGCACACTTCCTCTTCTTTGGCAACTAGGATGTGTCATTGGGCCTATGAGTGGACATCTTGTAAAAATATCGGCTGAAGAGTATACGAGATCGACCTACTCTTACCGTTTAGTATCCCTGGTGGTTCAAAAATCATTCCTTGACTCTTTGGTCAAAAAGTATCCCTATTGTCTCCCCAATTTAGTTGTTAGTGTCTTCCTATTATTTTCACTGGTATTTGGTGCTCTTTTCTTAGAAGAAACTCATCATACCCTAAAAGACCAACGAGATTATCTCTTAGATATTGGTGATTCCATAAGGAACTTTTTGGGTTTCGATGTTCCTCAAAGACCTTGGAGAATGCCATTCAAGAGAGGTGGCTCGTTAATGGCAGTTCCATCTGAAGCAGATCCATTATTGGGATCCACAAGTAACGAAGAAGAGATCGAAGGTTATCATGTCAGCGAGGATGATTTAGACGATGATGATGATGATCTTGACGACGAGACGACTACAGTTGGAAAGCTATACAGAACTACTTCAGCCAACATTATGAGAACCTTTTCGAATCACTCTGTAGATGTTAGTGCAGAAATGAGAAGAAACCATGAATCAGGCTATCCATGGCATGTACTATTAGAGGGTAAGACCTTCAATGCTATTACTCAGAATTTCATATTGTGTTTCACTGCTGTCGTGTTCGACGAATTTCTTCCTGTGTTTCTGGCTTATGATGTTGCCAGAGATGAGGATGGTAATTTAGCTTCCAAGTTTCCATTTCTGATTGCTGGAGGAATGGGACTGAATACCCCAGAAATCGGTACGTTACTCTCCACCACGGGTGTCGCTGGTGTGTTGGTGGTTGTTTTCATTTATCCGTGGGTTGACATTACTTTCAATAGAATCAAAGCCCTGCAGTGTTGTTTGATACTGACTGCAGTTTCATATTTTGCCGTGCCATATCTGGTGTTCACAATACCTCCTAATTTGCCCCAAGCTATAAGCACAACACTATTGTACTCAACAAATATTCTCAAGACTTTGGCAAGTTCTCTGGCCTTCCCACAGGTCATTCTTTTAATTCACAGAGCTTCACCCAGAGAACATAGTGCTTTTGTGAATGGAACTACTTTGTCATTAACAGCGCTAGCCAGAGCCCTGGGCCCGTTTATTTGGGGTTATGTGGTATCGATCTCTGTCAATCATGAAATAGTCTGGCTGAGTTGGGTGTTGCTGGCTGCAGTAGCTTTTGTTGGGTTTTACCTGAGTCATTCTTTAAAAGGACTTCAATAGATATTAGAATTTCGATAGACTTCAATGAAGAATTTTTGTATAGTTAATTTATTTATGTTTCTATTATTCTACTTTAGTCTTGGTTACTACCGAGTCTTTGTAAATTCCCAAAATATAAGCCATTCTAGTAACTACTAGATCAATAGCCATGTTCATGCTGTCTCTTGCCAAGTCCATCTTGGAACCATCAACTTCGTGCCACGAAATTGGAACTTCAGACACGGAAATGCCTTTTCTTAATGCTATTATCAGAATCTCCACATCGAAGATCCATCCTTCAGTGTGCATGAACGGGAAAATTAATGCAATTGAGCTTTTGTTGAATAACTTGAATCCACATTGTGTATCTTTGATCTGCCTTATACCAAACACGTAAACCAACATGTGGAGACCATACATAAGGAAATTGCGAATGAATGACCGTTTAACAACAGCATCAGTATTGACCATATGAGCTCTTGAACCAATTGCTATAGCAGGGATCTTGTCATTGTTCTTGTTTTCGACATTTTTTACCTGGGCAAGTAGTTTTGACATGTCCTTGAAACTGCTTGCTCCATCAGCATCAGCAAAGATTCCATACTCACCTCTAATATGCTGCAGCCCGTGGATAACAGCTCCACCCTTACCCCTATTCTCCTCAAACTTGATCACGCGCAACTGACCTGGTTTCAGGTTATATGTGTTATGAGCCAAGTCTAATGCATAGCTGTCTGTGCTGTCCTTCGAACCATCATCAACGATCAAAATTTCAAATCGATCTGGAAGAGTTTCTTTCAAGTAATTTATCGAGTCGTCAAACATAAGCTTCAGACGACTTGTCTCGTTATAGCAGGGAATGACAACACTCAACTCTATTGTTCCGTCACTAGGGCTGTTTGCAACGGGGAGTGGTAAAGGTGCACTTTTTGATCCATCCTTCTCAGTGGTGATGAAATATAGTTCACTTTCGAAAGGGTTTCTCGGACTATGCGAAAACAGCAACACCAAAAGGTACAGTACAAGCAATGCCACGACCACAAGGCCAAGCGCAACTAAAATGAGCGTCCGTACCATGAATACAGACTGCAATGTGGTGTTTGAAGAAGTTTCAATAAAGTTCAATGGATGGCCGACGTGTATCACCGTCGCGCGCCAGGAAAGATAAGATTGTCTTCCTAGGAACTCTCATTACAAAAAAAACTCGCTTCAAAGATCCGTGAAGAACTACAAGACTCCAAAAATACCATTAAGCATTCACATAAATAAATAATCTCTAGTTCTGAGCAAAAATGCGGATTGGGTAGTCCTCAGGATACATACCATGCTCAGATTCTTCCGTCAATCTAAACTTCATCTTTTTGTTTAAACTGGGAGCAACCACTGGAGAGCCTCCCTCAGCAAGAAGTTCAGATTTTACAACTTTGGGGTCAATCGTAGCCAAAGTTGATGACAACGACACACTCTGGTCGAATACTGCAAGCTCCTTCTGGCCCTTTTCTCCAACAGAAATACGAGGGTTCTGAGCGGATCCCAAAGTCAACAGGCCGCTAACCTTAGTCTGATCGAAAGCAACAAGACGAGGATAGTTTCTTCTGTGATCTCTGTCATAA
Organism: Komagataella phaffii GS115; assembly: GCF_000027005.1. Taxonomy (NCBI): domain Eukaryota; kingdom Fungi; phylum Ascomycota; class Pichiomycetes; order Pichiales; family Pichiaceae; genus Komagataella; species Komagataella phaffii. Next base: position 1,055,310 of record NC_012965.1, read on the forward strand.
TATTGGTTTTTCACTATGTCGCCAGCTGGGATAGTAACTGGGTCTTTGTACTTCAAGGTTTGGGATCCTGGAGGAGGAACTCTGTAATTCTTTACCAATGGATTACCAGTGGAACGGTTAGGAACCAAAGTGAGCAACTGTCTGATTTTCTCCCAGATCCCCTTGGATCCCGTAGTGTACTTTTTGAACACTGGAACTGGTCCACCTGACATTTTTTGGATTAAGTATGGATCTTTAAACGACTTGTCCAATGAAGAGGATTTATATTGTCAATAGGAGAACGTTTAGTTGTGGTCGCGCATTGGTGTTCGGTGCTTTGCTAATTTCGCACCTTGGAAACTATTAGATGGTCTCACGAGTCATACCGTACTTGGGTCTACTAGGAAGTTATCCAGGTTAACATTTTCCTATTCAGAATGGTACGATGGAGTGTCTTCAGAAGAAGGAGGAATGGAAATGAAACAGATGCTATTCAAGAAGAACACATAGATCGTTCGGAGAGTGTGGGAAGTCTCAATTCGGCTTCGGATGATCGTGTAATTGAGGAATATGACCCCTATGATAACGACTCTTTGAGGGAGATGATTCGACTGATTGCAGAAAGGCGAAGAGAAATAGGAGTGAGCGCAAGCGAACCGGAAGAAGATCGTCGAGATGGTGTCGAAGAAGCAACAACCAGAGCTTACCGTCCGGCAAATACGTTTCCAGTTGATCAAAGGCCCGTAACGATGAGATTTTGGGATGCCATTGGGGCTACGGTATTTCCTATTTTGCTTGTCCGAATTATCAAAGAATTGTTTTCAGTCACTGTATTTTCCTCAGACATTATCAGAGATACTGAAGAGTTTTTCAATCTTACAGGTAACGAGGTCATCACCAAATTTAGTACAGCTAGTCCCGTGGACACAACCTCAAATAAATCTCAGCGTGTAACAACGTCATTGATTCTCAAATTTTATAGGATATTCATATCTGAAATGTCCTTTTTAAACGCTGATTCTGGGTTTTTGAGATTGCTGACTATATCCACATTTTACACATATACAGCGTTAGCATCGATGTTTATGGTAACAGCAGTTGTATTCCTTCTTGCCTGTTCCAGTTTCACAATTGGTAGGAGGTTGCATCTACTACAAACTTTGGCGAAAAACCTCTTTACGCATGAAACTGGTGTTTTTTAGCTATAAATAAGCGGGGCCGGCCTTGCAATTAATATAATTCCAATAGCAACACACTTCTAAATGCGACTGAACTTCGTTCATATAAGTCATTCCATTATAATACATACTTACGAATTTGATCATATGACGTACTCGGTACGTAAATGCATAGTCATTATTTTACCTCAGACTGGTGAAGGATTTGCAGAATAGGTGTTGTGTTGTATGTGGATATCTGTTGCTCGAGCCTTCAAGGCTTCAGCAAATACCATAGCTATGGGCCAAACTGGAGCATCCGCTAGGATTCGGACTCCTAAACTCAAAGACCTAGATGAAAGTCTGGCAGCTGTGATAATTTGAGCGATGGGCTTTAAGTCTCCTGGTTCAAGTGTTAGCTGGGCAATTTCATCGTCCAGAATTTCAACATCTAGAGCACCATTGGCTTGAATCCTTAAAAACTCTGAGTACGAAGTCTGGTTTGATCCTTTGGGAGTTAAGTTAAAATCGACTTTCTTCATCAAGGTTTCCACACGAAGCCAAATTACTCTGTCAGAAGTTGACAACGGAGACGGAGATTTCATGTTTGTGGAAACAAGATAGTTTTTGGCCCAAATTTCAGTGGCATAAACATACTCTGCTACAACTAGCACTGCAGTGAATATGCACGTTAGGAAGAAGATGGGTGTTCGCACTGACGTCTGCTCAGCATCTCTTGTGATGGAAATTATTTCGATCTATAGACTGATGATATCCATTGCATAATTGGCTGCTTCCCTCAAAGCTTCTGGGTCTTTATCCAATTGTTTGATTGCAGTAATCATTCCAGGCCAATTTCGTTGCCACACTTTCTCCATAAATGGGGATATTTCGACACATTTACGGATTTTCACGAACGACAACAATGGTAGAATAAGCTTCAATACTGGACGCTTGTTTATGTTTAAAATACTCCTTTGGCCTCTTGGAACCAGGACACCACCATTGACAATGCACAAGGATTCCCACGTTTTGATAAGTGACTCAATTTGTAATCGAGAGTTCAGTCTCCAACGTGCAGCCCTTTTGTTAATATCACATTCGTTGTCATTGAAATTCTTTCTCTCAATATGCACTAATCCATTTAGTGTCATCAATAACGAAAGTAACGTTCTCAAAGAAACGCCCTTATCGCAGTAATGATTAGTCAAATCATACCAGATATCTGCGAAGGAAGATTCGCCATTGCTAATGTGGATTATATTGAAGCTCTCAAGTGAGACGCATTGAACCCATTCTTGCGGTGATTTGACCCGCCACAAATCTCCGTCACATGGAGACCCACACTTCATATCACTTGGATGTAAAGCTATGGGAAGATCACACAACGATGTAAATAGGATGTTCAACAAGTATAAACAATGAACTGTTCTGATCCTTGATTGGGCCAGAATGAAATAATCATAGTTATTCTTGAGAAGCGTTTGATCTGTTAAGTTATCCTTAGAGAGAGCTGTGGGAGGCATAATAAAGTTTTCCAACGGAGTATCCAGATGGGTAGTTTTGACGAGTCCAACCAACGAGGTCAGCTGCTTGATCGCTGTATGTGAGACATCCAAATCGTTATGAAATATTCCGAGGTACATGTGCAATAACAGCGATTGAGTGACAAAGAGAGGAACATCTTCAAAATTTGAGCCATTTGAGTTAGCATTCATCATCCCAGGTCTACCATCAGGAGAAAGATTAGAAGGTGACAGTTTGCTGTTTATATGTTTTTCCATGTAATTATGAATAAGGTATCGGGCAAAGTTAAAAAGCATGGTGGAGTTCCTGGCATGGAATGAATATAGCGCACCCACTGCCGCCATAGAAAGCAACAAAGGGATTTGCTCATAGTTTTCCAAGATGTTCAATGAAGGAATATGGATAAATGGAAAGTATCTGTCAAACTCCTGTTCATAGAAACTGAGGTAGCTGTTGAGTTCGGATAGCTGAGGAAATTGGCCATTGGATAAGTTGTAGGTAGACATGATATGGAAACGTAAATCTTCAGTTAGACGAGCACCAGATTCGTCTGGAGCAGTTCCAAAACTGTTGAAATCCATCTTAGAGAATAAATCCAATTGTCTTGATTTAAACAACATTGAAAGGTCATTAGAGTTTATAGGTGATTCGGTATTCAGTGATGCAGTAGTGCTCATTTGCGGTATTGATATTTGTTCAGGAGTCTCATGGAAACCGACGTTGCTGGAAGCTTGTGGGAATTTGGTGTCAAAGGGAGTATTAATAAATTCGTTAAGCCAGTCTTCCGATTTCTGTAAAAGATTCAAGTTTTGGTCAAAATATTCCATGGGAACACCAGATATATTGGAGTAGTCCTGCATGGGTTGATTTGTTAATGTAGGGGTATTGTTGGAAGCGTTATCCGTAGTAGTGCTCTTAGCAGTTTGCATCGTGTAATTCTTGCTTAAAGGAAAGTTGAACGATTGAGAGATCGGCAAAGATTCTAAGTTCTGAGGCGAAAATGGTGAGGAGTCTGAATCCGTAGTACCAACCGTTTGTGGCAGCGGTTGCTTCATTGATGAAAGGTTATCTCTATCAGGCAGGGGCAATGATGCCTCTGTGTTATTGTGAACTATGTTGATGTTGTCATTTAATGCATCAGTTTCATTACCATTCGAGTCTGAGTTACTAGAGACACCTCCTGAACTCTGTCTGCGAGTATACTTTCTCTTGTTGCTGTTGAATACTTCAAGATGTAGCTTCTGCTGGTGCCGAAGTACCAAATCCCGCCTGGCAAAACACCGTCCACAGACTCCGCATTGGAACGGTTTTTCATTGGTATGCGACCTTTCATGACGTTTGAGGTGTTCTAACCTTGCGAAAGCTCTAGTACATGTTTGACATACATGTGTTCTGGGTTTGTCAGTCTTTATGAGCATGGATTTTTTCGGAATGGGCTGCGTTGCCTTTGCACTTGGGGAAGATGACGACGACATTCTTGGGTTTGTTTCACAACGCAAAAACAACCAATGGTTGATTTGTTAGTCCAGACTTTGAAAGAACGGCTATCTGAATTGTAAAGGCCAGGTGGTGCTTTAGAGATGCTACCGTTCGGCAAAGAAGGAAAAAAAAAAAAAGACCTTCAGATTAAAGGTTCCCCAAAAAAAATATCAAGTTTCAGGAGGAAAAAAAATACTGATACAAAGAGTACGAGAGGGAAGAGATGGATAGGGCTTAGCGGTTCAATTGCGCCAATTCGCAAATCCCATGTAATTGGTTGATACGTACCGCCTCTTTACAATTTGTTGAGCTCAAACCCCACGCAATGACGGTTTGGGGAGAACAAAACCAGATCTGCGTAAGCTAACGGTCAGTTAGGGGGAATGATGGTATCTTTTAGCCTAAGTAGTGGGTGGCACACGCTGGAGGTAGGCTATGTATGCTCTGGTGGGAGTGAGACCAGACGGGGGAGAATACTGAGTAGTCGCGAAGGAAACCTGCAAATCGGGTACACCAACGATGAGGGCAAGGCAAAGGAGATGAGTGGTGTACAGAGGTTAAAATTCCATTATCAGACAGAGATTCCAAGTTTTCCAAACTGTTCCCAATTCAGTAAGTTGTAGAGTTTACTAGAGAACTTTTTGAATCAAACGTTGACATTTGAGCCATCTCTTGCAAAGAGTAAACATTAAAGATGCAACTTAATCCATGTGATGTCAATTAACTAACATTAATTACGTAATACAATCTATCAGCTCTACATCTCACGATATAGTCGTCCACCACACAATAGCTAAGCTAGTAAAAACTTCACCCAAAATGGTTCTTCTTCTTTGTACCATACCACCTTATTAGACAGTGCCAATTAGTTTCCGTTCAAGAGCACGTTCTGTGTTTCCAAGCGGTAATCAATGACTACATTAGCGATTTGTTGGTGGTTAGATAGAACTAGCGTCCAATAAGAACCTGTCTGGAAAAAAAATTTGAAAGAGAGGTGTCAGTGGGCTCAAACATGTGTATTATTTTGTTTTGCATTTATTCAACGAAGTTGGGACCTGCCTCAATCTTCTAGTGCATTCTTTTTATGCTTCCGAGGTCTCAATTTGCGCTTCTTGTCGACCTTTTCCTGGTCCTGGGATGGCTGAATTGCCCTCCTCTCGTTGACCATAATGAGCGTAATATCATCATCATCTAGTTCTTTAGCGTCGGAGCCATCCACATGATGGTGCTTTAGGTATATGTAATTATGAAGAGCCATTCTAGATCATGAGATATAGGAAGGACGAAGAGGAACCCAAATGCAGTCCAAGTCTTGTAGTTATAGTCCACTTACGAATCGGACCACTTTTTTTTTGAAACTTTTCGTGTTTGGAATCCGGAGTACATCTTGGAGTCACATGACTGAAAATATTTGTGATCTTTGTTGATGCATGGTAATACTACCTTGCCTTACTCTATTAATAAATATTACCCCTTCAATCTACGTCCAGAAACAATTCTTGCTTTTGTTCTGTCATGGGAATAAGGGCTGTTCCTAGTAAGAGATTATTCAAGGACAAAATCAGTCCGTTGAACATGCTGTTGATCGGCAGAAAATACGTCTGGCAATGACAGTCTACCATATGATGTCGATGGCACATCATCATTGACGATGACAGTGAGGAGCTCAGTATAGGGTATGAGTTTACTAACGTGTTAGAGGGGATTCGTTTCAAATGTAATGACTTAAGTTTTTTGTCTCTCTTCCTCCTCCTTATGTTTTGCAATTTTAATGATGTGATATCTCGTATTATCTCGTATCGATTTGTATCTGTTCCTTTGAGTTTGTGGGTAGATTTTTGTCGTTTCTTTACTGTCAATGGGGGTATTGTCAAATCAACAGAAAACGATCGGTCTGTTCTGCTGTCTTGATTGAGTGAGCCTCTTTTTTTGTCGTTGTTGATATCCGTCGTTAATGAATCTAGATCGATATTCTCTACAGTCTCATTTCCATAATCATCCTCGTCACTATTGTTGGATGTTTGATGTAATTCTGGACGTATAGGCATTGCGCTAGAACTACGCATTATCTGCCTCAAATTTCGTTTGGCGCTTTCTATGTTGATTGCATCCGAATACTCATACTCAAATTCGTGTTTGAAAGTGCTGAAGCTATCATTGGCAGTTTTTTGCAACAGAAACCCTATGTATGAATACAATTTTTCGTTCTGCAGCCGCAATGATTTAAGTTCAAATTCCAATTTGATCAGCTCCTGATTGTGAAGGTATGATTGGTTGCGCATTTGCATGCTGTATACATCTAGATCCATATCCAAAATATGAGTAGCGTTATTATTACCGTTGAGTTTATTGTGTGAAGGATTTCTATGTCCATGTTTGTTATGATTATTGTCTTGTATATTGACCTTTTTCTCCTCCTCATCTATAGAAGGATCTTCATCACCCACTAATGAGGAGTTTCCGCTTAGAAAATTTATTGAAAGTCGTTTACTTGCTTGGGACGACAAATCTACACCGCCAAAAAACTCCTGCTCCAAGTTTGACGGCGTCTCTGGTATTGATGACTCTTGTTCGGGGTGACTGTCCAGATCCTCAAAAGACATTTCTTCTATCAACTCTTCATAGCTTTGTTGTAACCTGGAATACTTTGTATGAAGCTCTGTGTAATCTTGTTTCATTAACTCAAATTGATCGATGATAAGAACTTTGGAGCTCTTCTCCAATTCGTAATCTTTTTCCAAAACATGTAACTGTTTGCTGAGTTCTTCAATGGCTGCAGAATCATTAAACTTTTCCGTCAAACTGTGGGAATGATCTTGGTTATTTTGGTTGTTCAACAGATTCGACAACTGTTTAACTTTGTAATCATACGTCTTCTTAAGCCCATTGAAACGATTAAATTCCTTTTCATTTATTTCAATCTCGTGCTGTAATTCGTTGCTGAGTTTCTTGTTCTCTAAAACCAGTTCATTTAGCCGACTGCCCTTTATTGTCAACTCCTCTTGAAGTTGATGAAGTAACAGTTCCAGGCGTTCCTGCTCCCGTATCAAGTTGTGGTTTTTCATCACAAGATCCATATGCATCCTATCTGCGACGTGTTCATTGTCGTGAAGCATATCTGATCTCTGTGAAACATTTAAAGGAGGGCTTAATCTCTCCTTGTTCATGGCAGGGAACAATAGGTTGTTTATTTGTATTTGGGAATTGATATCAACATATGGAGCGCGGGGGATTGGAGGGATCGAAGGGAAGCCAGGAGGTACCGTTCGGCGCCCGGAAAGGGCTTACTCGAAAACTCCTCTAAGGGGAAAAACCAAGACATATTTCCCCATTAGGAAGTGATAAGGGAAGATGGGATTACGTTCAGCTTCTATTTACATATCTTATACACCTTAATTGACAAACCCCCCGACGGATCGAACCATATAGGCTCGTCGAAAACCCCTGGATCACTTGAAATCTGTTTTATTTCTATTATTTCCCAATTCAATTTTGCGTCCGTCAATTGCCCTTCCCAAGCATTGATGGTGACCTCGTTCCGCACAGTTGCACCAATTAACGCAACGCTGTACTCATACGATTGAAGACTCTTCACTAGCTCTGGCAAAATCGACACATCATACGTGACGTCTGCCCCAATTAGCGTATCACATTTGGGAGCCGACTCAGGACCTCCCCAAAGGAGAACTCTGGAGCTGTACGTTTTTAGGTCAAACAACGCATCGTTTTCATTCAACCGTATATTGTTCGTTATTTGGTCTACTAAATTTGGATCTCCATCAGTTAATGTGACATGACTTGCCAGTCTTAGTAAGCTAATACCAATCAGTCCCGTACCTGCTCCCAGTTCTACAACTTTTTTATTTTGAATATACGGCAGGTAAGATTTGTCATTATTAAACCTTAAGGCTAATAGTTTGGATGCCTCCCATGTCCTTAACCCAGTTGTTCCCCTTCCTGAAATAAAGTTGGGGCTTTCCTTAATCTTTACAGATTTCTGCTCGTTGATGCGGTACTCCAATATGTCCTGAGGTATCGTGTCAAGGTCCCCAAGCGGTTGCGATGACAAACTAGCATACAACTCGTACAGCTTATCAAAATAATTATCATCATATATGGACCTCGCTTCTAGAGAGTCTACTATACGGGAAAGTGCCTTTCTCACGTAAAAAGGGTTAGAAGTGACTATGCTTTCACAAGTCGATATTAGCTGATAAAAGAAGTCCTCTGTACATTCATCCCGTGTAGGAAGGGGCAATATTCTCACAGGGACCCTCTGTCTAAGAAGATCAAACAGAGACATGGATATGCGATGCAATGAGATGAGTCGGGATTAACTGATAAAATAGATGTTAGTTAACTTTCGAGGTAACCCGTTACCAAATATCAACCTCGTCCTTTTCACTGGATGGAGATACTGTTGGAGTGGCTGAAATAATAGCAGAATTGTAAAAATCTGCGGAAGAACAAGCATGGGCAACTTGGCCTCAATTTCATCCTAGTCTGGCTATTAGATCCCTTTGATCTTATCATATAGCAATTTCAGTTCGATTTTGCCCTGTGTCGTCTCAAAATAATAGTAGATACGGTCGCCGAGTCTTTGCATACTCTGACTTCCGGATCAACTTATCTAGAATACAGTTCTCTTACAGATTCTCCTATACTTTGAGGATCAAATACCATTTTCTCGTCAACCTTACAATTTCAACTATATTACGTAATTGAATTCTTCCTTGAGCTGTTATTTCAAATCAACTTCGCACCTTCTACATCATAAAACACGGAATCAATGTCGGCAGATGAGTTTGCCACAAAGGCAGAAGTTGAGGAAATCTTCAAGCGTTTGAAGAAAAGACCTGCAAACCAACAGTGCAATGACTGTCAAGCCAGTAACCCAAGTTGGACTTCTATTCCTTTTGGAATTTTTGTTTGTTTAGAGTGCTCGGGGGAACATAGAAATGTTGGTGTTCATATTTCTTTTGTCAAATCATCTGTGTTGGATGCTAATTGGACCTATAGAGAGTTGCGCTCTATGAAGAATGGTGGAAATGATTTATTCAAGGAGTTCTACAACAAAAATGGCGGTGGGAGTCTGTTAACCACTGGAGTAAAGCAAAAATACGACAACCCAATCGCTGTGAACTATAAAAAGAAGCTAGCTCAAAAGGTGGAGAAAGATTTTGCCAAATTTCCTGATGTTTTAGATGGTACAGGATCTGACAACTCCACCCCTGAACCAACAGACCATCATGAAGATTTCTTCAGCAGTTGGTCTAAACCTGCCGTCAACTCTTCTACATCTTCACTGAACGCAATCAGCTCAAGATCGGGCACTCCTCAATTGCCGCAAAACTCTGCTCCAAAGAGAACTACTGTCAAGACAACTACCACGTCTGGTCCCAAAAAGAATATACTTGGAGGCAGCTCTACTAGGAGTAGAGCCCGTCTCGGAGCAAAGAAATTAAGTGCCAAAGAGGCCAACTTTGATTTTGATGATTTTGAAAAACAGGCTCGTGAGGAAGAAGAGGCTGTCAAAAAGCTAGGCTATAACCCAGCTGATTCTTCAATTGAGTCTGCCTCAACCGCAACAAACTCCATCACTGCTCCGGTGGAATCTTCGAAAACTCAAGATGCCTTCGTATTGGAACCATCCTACTCTAATGCGTCCACTGCTTCTGTAAAGAAAACAACTCAGCAATTTGCCAAGTTGGGGTTCGGTATGACTGCCTCCTCTAGCAATCCCGAGCCATCTGTTGAAAAGGCAAGTCGTCCAGCAAGACACGGTGCCCTTAATGATGATACTCCAGGTGAGATTTCTCAAAAGTTTTCTGGACAGAAGGCAATTTCATCTGACCAGGTATTTGGCCGTTCTACTTACGGAGAAGACTCCAATGCCCGCTCCAAACTTCAAACAGAATTCAACGGAGCTACTGCCATTTCCTCATCTTCCTATTTCGGACAACCTGATCCTAAACCAGCTCCAAGCAGAGGTTTGACAGCTAGTAATTTGGAAGAAAAAGTCTATGATGTATTTGGTGATGATATCAACCAGCTGAAGGACGTGTTGGAAACTGGAGCTGAGAAGTTCAGTTCCTACTTGAGAGACTACTTAAGAAACTGAGCATTTCAAGTCTCTGTACGAATATGGCCATCTAGCATTATGTGTTCAATTAATATACATTATTTAACCCTGTAGCTGTCCCTTTAACCTTTATTTTATTCTGGTATTGGTGTTCCTATGGGAGTGGAGTTATTGCTTTCATTTTTGAAATCAGTGTTCGTGTCTTTTTCATCATCTTCTTTCTTCCATTCCCCTTTCCAAGTAGTAAAAGGTATTATGAAACCACTGAAAGATTTTATTTCTCTGGCTTGACGAAACCACTTTCTAGGCTCGCCTGTTTTATCTAGCGTTCCTGACAAGGAAAGAGAATGACCTCCCGGTGCCCCTTTACTTTTGTATCGAGTTCCATTTCCAGCTGCTGACGAGGAAGGTGAATCCGATGGAATCGGAGATGACCTGTCTCCAAGCAAAGCTCTTTTGGATAATGGCGTACTTGGTTTTGTTGTGGATGCACTGTTGGATTGACTAAGGGTGACAGTCAATTTCTTTAACGGTCTAGGTTGCTTGATCTCTAGCGTATCTATTTTTCCAAACTTCTCCAGCTTTTCGGGAGATACTTTAAGGGTTATTACGTTCATTGCTTTGATATATTCCGGGAGTAGGTAGGCGATGGGAATGAGTACATCTGGTGCCAATTGATAGACGCGATATGTCAAAGAAATCGGGACACTATTTGTCAGTGCACATTGGCGTATTTCCATGGAAATGATGAAACGACTTGATCAAAACTCAATTGCAGCGGAAAGGGCCGCTACCCATACTTGTCGAACTCTAGGATGCTACGGTGAGTGCACACGACGTTAGCGTAGTTATTTTTTTTTTTATGTTTCTTCCTTCTCTTTAAAGATTTGAAATCATTCATCATCATTAATTGTCACTAAATACCAAAGGTACCATTATTTAATGCATCTCGCAAGTTCTTTTTATCGGCACTCTTGTTAGAGTGTCCATGTAGTTTATTTACCTTTGCAGCCGGAACAAAGCTGTTTGCTACCATCTTTTGAGAGAACGTCTCAGGGGTTGCTGCATCCTGTGATCTGGCAGGCGAATTAGACGAGCGAGGTGAATTGGATGCGGAACGGGGGTCTCTCGTCAACGAATACGATGACTGGTGGCCGGCACCACCTTGATAAGGGCTGGGTGGATGTAGGAATTGAGTTTGTTGATACTGTGCTTGATTAGGTGGAGGGTAGTAACCTTGGGTCCCTTGAACAGGGTGGTAAATTCGACGACCCTGTCCGTGAGATGGTGATGGATATGATTGAGGAGGAAACCCCGATGGAGGATAGCCTTGTGGAGGATAGCCTTGTGGCGGATAACCTTGTGGGGGATAGCCTTGTGGAGGATAGCCTTGCGGTGGATAACCTTGTGGTGGATAACCTTGTGGTGGATAACCTTGTGATGGATAACCTTCTGTTGGATAGCCTTTGGGCGAGTATTCCTGAAGATTAGCTTGAGGAGAGTAACCTCGTGGCGGGTAATCTCGAGGTGGATAATTTTGAGGTGGATACGTTTGTAATGAATTGCCATTAGGAGCTGGTCCTTGAGAAGCATTTGGGTATACTTGATGTGGGTAGTGTTCTTGAGGTGATGGTGTATGATATGTCTCTGGTTTATTTTTGGGACTGATAAAATCTTGAGAGGAGTTCTGCAAAGGATTTCTTCTATCAAGAGGGGAAAGTGGACTTGATGTCTGTTGGCGTACAGTAGGGGGCTGGCGTATTCTTGAGTTTTGAGGCGTTGTATCTGATAGTTCAGCTCCATCCCTTACTTGTGGAGTAGTCTGAGGAGTGCCCTGGTTATCTACCGGTGATTTTGTGATTACAGGGTCGATTCGATTATGATCTAGGGGTTCTGAACTATTCTCAGATCTTGCTGGAAATTCGTTTCGTTCAATTCTATGAGACATAACCGAACTGTAAACGCTTGAAGTTCCGGCTGTTAATCCTAGTCGAACATCTTTGGAGCTGACATCATCATTCAAAACATCTTGAAGTTCTGCTTCCAAATTTTCAATCTCGTTAAAAATGTTAGATTTCAATGTATTTTTAGATTCAACCTTCGGAGTGAAATTTGTAGAAACATGTACAGGTAGTGATGGAGAACTGCTGGTAGAATTGACTTTACGAGGACTATGTTCAGTTGAAAGAGGAGGAGGAGAAACTCCCTTTAAATGTCGGGGAAGTGAATCTGACGGAGGTTTCCTTTGCAAATAAAAACTATCATCTGATTCTGGAATATCACCAGGAACACGATAGACATCTCCTCCCAATTCCTTAGGTCCATTAATTATTTTTGGTTCTTTTCTACGAATTTCCTCTTTTCTACCTCTCTTCTCCTCTTTCATTGAAGGTCTCGTCGTTATAACTGTTGGAGAGACTTTGGATACCAGTTCGCTATAGTTCTGATGCTCAATTTCTTCAATATCGATACGCTCAATGATGTCACGTAAGTCATCCATGGGATCATCAATTCTATCGTTCTCAATAAGTAAGTAATCTTGGTTTACGGAAGAGCTTGAGTCAGGTTCATCGCTAATCGTCAATGAATTCGATTCTTCACTTACTCCTTCAGAGATCTGGCGGACAGCAGGTGCTACTTTCTGCTGTGCTTTGTGAGGCGATGTCAGAGTCACTCTTTGTTCTTCATCCTTAGGCAAATTCAACGAAATATAATCGCCTGACTTATCCATGCTTTGCGGTAATGACTCTTTTATGATAGGAGGTGTAGGTGGAAGCTCTTTTTCAGCCAAATTCTGGGGAAAGTCCTTAGGAAAGCCTCTGTATACGTATGGCGTGTCTTTCGGAGGAGGTTCTATCTTATTCAACTTTTTGGGCTTTGTTTTCTTTTGATTTCGGTATTCCTTTTCCAATAAGTTCGATTTTCGTTTCTCCAGTTTCTCAATGTTCATTTGTAACTTCTTTAACTTCTCTTCCTTTAACTCAATATCCAAGTCATATCCATTTCTGCTAATATCAATCTCTTCAACAATAACCCATTTCTTGTACCCTGGGCTAATTTCTGTTTCCAGGATATAAGTTTTTCCAAAGATATTCCTTTTTATTCTAGTCTGCTCTGAAGAAACCGAGGCTAACCATGTCCAAACAAAGTAATCATCTATCAGAGTTTTGGAGATATTGGCAGTAAAATAATCACCCTTGGACTCGTCCCAATTTTCGTATGGTTGCAACATTTCTGAACTCCATCCAGAGCAAAGTTTAAATCGAATATGGTTAGATCCTGCTCCGTCAGATATTAGGTCTTCATCAAACATACAAAAATTGTCCATCACCCTTTTTCCTTCACTAGATAGCTTTTGAGGTAAGGATTGATAATCTTTGAATAAAGACTTTAGCAGTATGTATTCTTCTCTCGTATAAAACAGATTTGTATCATCAAATTTGAGTGTTTTTCCAACCCTGTGGAGCATCTCTATAGGTGAGCGAGAAGGGTTATTAACCTTCAAAGTAATAAGGGGAACATCGACTAGATTACTGCGGGACGTTAGGACTGTTTCTGCTGGTGGGTAGGAGTTGGAAAGAACCAGATTTTGCAGCGTTCTGGGTAGCTTGTATTCATCATTTGGAGACTCGGGTAGCATTGAACGTACGAAGGACAAGAGTAAGTGAAATATGGCATCCGAAGCTGGCAACCAATTTGCGATTCCTCTGTGATAGCTTGTGTCACCCTTGGGGGAGACTTTAATAGGACCGAATGCCCATATTCCACACATTTTCGATATCTTTCGGGCACTCATCTTGTTTTGCTTAGTGTCAGCTGCAATAGCTACAATAAGATCAAAGAAATCATAAACAATTGAGGCATGGGATGGTGATAGTAAACATTGAGGTATTATATCCAAAAAAGCGCGTTGAGGATAGTTTTGTTCCTGTTCTAGTTTTGCAAACTGGGCGTACGATTTCCATCCTACAATGTAACCATTGGGGAGTCTAGACCATAAAAACTTAAGAGCAGAAGTCAACGTGAATTCATCCGTCTTTTTTACGACTTTTTCAATCACCTTCAAAGAAGCAGGTTTTCCTTCTATAAACACTCTGTTCAGAAAAACCTTCAGTCTATAATCATTCAACTGAGGTCTGAATGGAAGGAAAAAATATGGCGCACGAGTGCCCTTTAGCTTGATTTCATTAGTAATGGCGTGTATTAAGTCTTTCAGTTCATGCTTTTGGAGTTCCACATCGAAAGGGTCCCTGGACAACCCTATTGTTTCTTTGACATGTTCCGTGTATTGTTTCTTGTATGAGTCGTAGGAATCTTCATCAAACTCGCTAGCAAAAACAAAAGGGTCCATGGAGATTTTGGACTTTCGTTTTCGATCCTCTAACGGTGGCAGAGCCGGAAGCTCTAGCTCGTCCTTCATACTAGCAGAGCAACGTTTTTGGCCTTATCAGGTTAAAAATAGTTTCAATTGGTCTTTCAAGGATCTGCTCGGAAAATGACATTAGAGTAAACACTGGTGTTATGTTCTTGCGAATAGAAACCTCTTGGTTGGGATTTCTCGCGCGTCCCTATCTTTTGGCTCAATATTACGTCAGATAAGCAGTTTCTGAATTATGAGTAGCTGATTGTACCTGCTTCGTTCACCTATCTCGGACACCATGAAACCGTATCACCATGCAAAAAGCCGCCCAATAGGCAGCTACCTGTATTTTGGGGTGTTTACCGTAGCATTGACATTTCTGACGTGGCTTAAATATGACGCAGAGCTGTTTGCTCAGCAGGTTCACTCGAAAGACATTTATGACCCACAGTTCAACATTACGTTGCCAATTGATGGCCCAACATTTACCCCATCAAAGAACTATTCAATTAGTGTTCAAAATGCAGCAGTGGCGTCCGATATAGAACAATGTTCAAAATTAGGTGTATCTATTCTGCAGCAAGGTGGCAATGCGGCCGATTCAGCAGTCACCGTGGCCCTGTGTATCGGAACAATCAATTCGTATTCGTCCGGTATAGGGGGAGGAGGATTCATTGTCTCTAAGTTAATTGATAATCCTACCGCTCTGAGTTTTGATTGTCGAGAAATGGCTCCTTCTAAAAGTTTCAAAGAAATGTTCAACTATCATGAGGAGAAGGCCAGAGTAGGTGGTTTGGCTGTCGCCATTCCAGGAGAGTTAAAGGGACTCTATGAACTGTTTCAGCACCATGGTTCTGGTAATGTTGAGTGGAAAGATTTGATTTTGCCCGTTGCTGAGTTGGCTGAGGTGGGATGGACTGTCGATCCGCTGTTTTCTAGTGCATTGAAATCTATTGAGCACCATATTTACGAGCATTCATATGATTGGGCCTTTGCATTGAATGAAGACGGAAAAATTAAAAAAAGAGGTGACTGGATTAATCGTCCCATGTTGGCTACTACGTTGAGGAGAATAGCTGAAAGTGGCAACGTTGATCTATTCTATGACCCAGAGAGCGATATAGTACAAAGCATGGTGAATGCTACTAGAAAGTATGGAGGAATCCTTGAAGCCTCAGACTTTGCAAAATATAGAGTTCGAATTGAAGAATCGTTGACATTGCATAACTTTACATCTGACGGCCTTACGGTTTATACGTCCAATGGGGCATCCTCAGGGTTGGTGCTCCTTGCTGGGTTGAAGCTCATGGACTTATTCGAAGATTTCAAGGAATTTCATAATGATTTCGGGGCTGTTGAGTCTCAAAGGCTTGTTGAAACGATGAAGTGGATGGCTTCAGTAAGAAGCAACCTTGGAGATTTGAACATTTACTCCACCAACGAAACTGAAATTGACGATCATAGGAAGAGGTACGACAGATACAAATCAGATGAGTGGGCAATAGAAACTCATGCCAAAATTAATGATTCCCACACACTTCCTTCTTGGAAAGATTATGCTCCAGCCTTTCTACCTAATGATCCTCATGGTACATCTCATTTCAGTATCGTTGACCAATACGGTAATGCGGTGGCTATGACAACCACTGTTAACCTTGGATTTGGATCTAAAATACACGATCCTATATCAGGGATTATTCTAAATGATGAAATGGACGATTTTTCAGTTCCAACATCATCTAATGCATTTGGTTTGCATCCATCAATCTATAATTGGGTAGAGCCTTACAAAAGACCTCTCTCTTCATGTGCTCCTACCGTAATTGTTGATTCTCTGGGAGTACCTCATTTTGTCATCGGGGCAGCAGGAGGGTCCAAGATCACTACCACAGTTTTACAAGCAATTATAAGAGTTTACCATTATCACCTGGATCTTTTAGACGTCATTGCATATCCACGCTTTCATCATCAACTACTTCCGGAAGAAGTTCTTCTGGAGTTTCCACGAGATAATAAACTAATACGCCATCTAAAAGAAAGAGGGCATGATGTTAGAGTCCAAGCACCAATATCCACCATGAATGGTATCCTACGAAAAAGAGGTGGAAGCCTGATAGCAGTTAGTGATCACTGGAGAAAGCTTGGTCGACCTTGGGGCTTTTGATGACCACGAAGAGAATGTACTAATCTTATTTACTTCAGACCGGGCCTATCTATTTACATACGTTTAAAAAAACAGAACAACGTTCTTAGGCGATGATTCTAGTGATCATACCGGTTCCAACGGTGTGGCCTCCCTCTCTAATGTTGAAACGCTGTCCGACTTCCAATGGAGTAGCGTGGACAATTTCACATTCCATTTCAACGTTGTCACCTGGCATAACTTGAGCGGAGTGGTCAGCGTCTTCAGGAAATCTAAGAACAACGGTGACGTCAGCAGTTCTGACAAACATCTGTGGTCTGTAGTTCTCACCGAAAGGAGAGTGACGTCCACCTTCATCCTTGGTTAAAATGTACAGAGAAGCCAAAAATTTAGTGTGAGCATTAACAGTTCCTGGTTTAGACAAGATCATACCTCTCTTAAGGTCATCTCTCTTGATACCTCTCAACAAAATACCAGCGTTGTCACCAGCTTGAGCCTGATCTAATTCTTTCTTGAACATTTCAATACCGGTAACAGTAGCCTTGATTGGTTGATCGTTGAAACCTACAATCTCAACTTCCTCACCCTTCTTCAAGTTACCTCTCTCGACACGGCCTGTAACAACGGTACCTCTACCAGAAATGGAGAAAATGTCCTCAACAGGCATCAGGAATGGCTTTTCAAGATCTCTCTCAGGAGTAGGAATGTATTCATCCACGGCATCCAACAATTTTCTAATAGCATCTTCACCAATTTCAGGGCGCTTTCCTTCCAACGCACACAAGGCAGAACCCATGATTACAGGAGTGTTGTCACCATCAAAACCGTAGGTAGTCAGCAAATCTCTCATTTCCATTTCAACTAATTCCAAAGTCTCTTCGTCATCAATAGTATCAACTTTGTTGACAAAGACAACCAAGTTCTGAACACCAACTTGTCTGGCAAGCAACAAGTGCTCTCTAGTTTGAGGCATTTGACCATCAGCGGCGGCAACGACAATAATAGCACCGTCCATTTGTGCGGCACCGGTAATCATGTTCTTGATGTAGTCAGCGTGACCTGGACAGTCAACGTGAGAGTAGTGGCGGTTGGCGGTCTCGTATTCAACGTGGGCGGTAGAAATAGTAATACCTCTAGCTCTTTCTTCTGGTGCCTTGTCAATGGACGAGTAATCCTTGAAGTCAGCAGCACCAGAGCTGGAAAGAACCTTGGTAATAGCGGCAGTCAAGGTAGTTTTACCGTGATCGACGTGACCAATAGTACCGATATTCACATGTGGCTTGGAACGGTCAAAAGTAGCAGCAGTTCTAACCAGCTGAGTTGGACGAATGACCCTTGGAAAAGTATTGTTAAGTGCACGGGTGAACTGACGACGAAGCAACATGATTTGATGAACCAAGTATGGTGAGGAAGTGAAAGAAATTTGCGATTACTGGATATTTGCCTGGTTCTTCGAAATTCGCGCCTTTTCTGCCGGGTAAGTTATTATCTTCTGCATGTAGTTTAACTTTTGTATGGAGTAGAGCGCTCTCCAATATAATCCGTTAAGAATGCCTGTTATATTCGTCAAGACAATGCCAGGTCTGGCTGACTTGAGAATAGTGACGGACTATGATACCACCATTGAAGATCTGAATCGAAACCTTATGAACATGTTACCTCTAACTGTACAGAAACGAGGAGTTATCACTAAAATGGATGGAAGCCCATTACTCAAATTGAGGAACGTAAGTGAGCTAAAGGGCGACTTTGTGGATTTGCAATTGAGGATTCCTTTATGCGGTGGAAAAGGGGGATTTGGTTCGAACTTGAAATTGAAAGCAAGAAAATTGAAAGGCAAGAGGAAAGACGAGCTTAAGGTTGAGACACAGCATGAAATGAAGACTCAGAAAGTATTACCACTGCCATCGCTAAGAGACAAGAAACGACTTTTAAAAGCCAGAAAAGACAAATTGCAAAGATTGGTTGACATGGATGTTCGAAGATTACTGGATGATAACGAACATTTCAACGTTCCAACCCTAGAATCAATCTTCGAAGAAGTTGAGAATTCTGTTGCTTCTGTAAGAGAAGCTGTAATGAAAATTAATGACAATAGGACAATGGCCAATGAAGCGAACAAAACTACGACTAGAAACTATCAAGCTAAGCATGATGTATTTGGTGATTTCTTTGAAGAATAATGTTACACGACATCCAACAGCTCATCTTCAAGTTACCCGCCTGTCCCAACACCACCAAACCTCACATGGATTTTCTGTTACCAAGAAAACTGACTTCATCTACTAAACCCATCTCCTTTATGTCCCAAACACAGCAACAGATACAAGAGCAAGTGGATGGGCTTGTATATAAGCTCAAACGGAGGCAGCTAGCCGGTTCTTATAAGGTTGCGATAGAGACTGCGCAATTGCTGATGCGCCTAATAACTATGGCCCGTTGGAAGAACACAGACCAACTCATTGAGTTAATTAGAGACGCAGGAAGGCAGCTTATTGCTGCTCAGCCGAGGGAGTTTGCATCTGGTAACATAGTGCGCCGAGTTTTGTCGCTTATTCGTGATGAATCCTTAGAAATGGACAGGGAAAAGCCGGATATAGATAAGAATACGGCGATGATGAGCTCCATGTTCTCTCTGCTTAGCACGACTGATACGAAGAACCAGCAACAACATAGCACAAGTGACGCTAAACAGCGCACTCAAGATCTAAGATCACTCGTAATTCAGGGAATCCGGGACCTCATGGATGAAATTTCTGCTGTTCATGAAAATATAGAATTGATGTCTATTGATTTAATTCATGACAACGAGGTGTTGCTAACACCCACTCCCAACTCACAAACTGTATTGAACTTTTTGTTGAAGGCTCGCCAGAAGAGAAAATTCACTGTCTTGGTAACAGAGTGTTTTCCTAACCATACAGAAGATGCACACAAATTTGTTAAGAAATTGGCAGATGCCAAAATAGACACAGTATTGATTCCAGATTCAACTGTCTTTGCAGTAATGTCTCGTGTCGGAAAAGTCATCATTGGAGCCCGCTCTGTGTTTGTTAACGGAGGATGTGTAAGCACCTCGGGTGTAGCTGCAGTAACTGAATGCGCCAAAGAACACCGTACTCCTGTGTTCACAGTAGCAGGTTTGTACAAATTATCCCCAACTTACCCCTTTGATAACGATTCTTTGATAGAGGTGGGCAATTCTGGAAAAGTCATAGATTATTCCGATCAAGATCTAGTAGGTCGATGTGAGGTGACTAATCCGCTGATGGATTACATCGACCCTGAAAACATTGATATTTACATCACTAACGTGGGGGGATTTTCGCCAAACTTTATCTATAGAATTGTCTTGGACAACTACAAGTCTGATGATGTTAACTTGTGAACATGACCAAGTAGACTGAGACAACTTTTAAATACCTTGCCCTGTACCTCGCTCGGCGTGAAGATTTCATTCTTGCGTCTTGAGCTGGATATCTCTGTTCAAGATTCCATCGTGGATTACGAATACAGATAATGGGCTATAAGAACGTGGTTTTCTTTTGAGTACGGATTGGCCAGATTTTGATGGTCCGTTCGTAATTATAAAACCCAACACACCTGTACAATAAATACTATTATGTAATCGATGATCATTCGAGCTAGAGGTCTGATCTGTAGTAGTAGTCTGGTTCTTTAGCCTCTGTTTGTCCTGATGAGCCACATCGTACAATGAAATTGAAGCTATGCGTATCCAACACGGATGTGTTATTATCAACATTATCAGCTATACAGCCATTACGAAAATTATGTGTGCTGAGGTTTACTCCTGTGCATCTATGTATAATAAGTATGGCCTTAAATGAGCCCCAGGCTTGGTGCAAGATATCGCAGGAAGTCTTTCCATTGTACGAAGTTGAGTCGATTAGAGATAATGTGCTATGTGTGGAGACTAATATTGACCCTTTGATCAACGCGTTAAGAAATTTCGACAAGAGCAATTCAGATGGGCTGTCGATTAGGCTTCAACGAAGACCAGTTGCAAATGAAGGTCCAGAATCTTCCAAGAAGAACAGATCTATGGCCGTGCTATCGCTGATCTACACGGAGCATGTGTCTATGGCTTCGTCTAGAAGTTACAGTTTCAAGATTCCAGTTAAAGTTTTGAAGGCTGAAATCGATCAAGGTATCGTAGAGCCCCAACTGACCCATGCGGAGGTTTTGATGAAGCTCGACAGAGATATTTTACCGTTGTTCAGACGTATTGAACGGTATAAAAGATCTGGGTATATCTGCGTTACAGGAACAAACCGTGGAAGACTTGAGCTATCCATTGAAGAGGATTCCAGAAAGGTTCAACTATCATGGAAAGAATTCTTACAAGTTCAGCAATTGGAAGGAGAGACACAGCAACAGAGTCAATTTAGTACACAAGATCAAGATATGCCCCATAGTGTGCAGATAAAATTAAAGGATTGGCGGCTTGGAGCTAAACTGACGGAACTGTGCTACAAAGTAGTAATGATTATTAGTGAAAACCATGCGTTGGTTCTTCATTGCATCTTGAACGAAGACGAAACTGCCGAAGTTACGTATTATATTGGCGGAAAGATTCAGGATCAAGAATGAGCTTCAGCAAATTCGATGATGAATTTCGTTAACTCTTGGACACTGTGCAAGGAAACAGCATTGTAAATGGAGGCTCTCATTCCACCAACCGAGCGGTGACCCTTCAATCCATTTAGCTTCCTTTCTGCAGCTTGGGCTAAGAATTCAGCATCCAAGTCACCATTCAATGTGAAAACCACATTCATATGAGAACGAGCATCGGTGGAAGCAGGCAACTCATAAACTTGTGGGAACTTCTCCAACGCACCATACAATATGGAAGCCTTCTCCTCGTTTATCTTCTGTTGGGCATCGACACCACCGTTCTTTACTAATAGCCTGAGGACCAAATTGACGACATGAACTGCGAAAATGGGAATTGTGTTGTAAGCGGAGTTGTTCTTGACTACTGTAGGATAATGAACCGCAATTGGTGAAAGAGGCACTTCAAGAGCTTTCAAAGTGGCATCATCAGCTTGCTCAAGCAACGACTTTTTGATAATATAGATCGTGATTCCAGCTAATCCAATATTTTTTTGAGCACCGGCCATTATCAATCCATATTTACTGACATCCAGCCTCTTTGATAAGATGTTGGATGACATATCTGCAACTACTTCAACACCAGGAAAACTTTCAAATGGGAACTCCTTGAACTCAACACCGTTCACAGTTTCATTATCACAATAATACACATAAGAAGTGTTTGATAGATCAGTGGGGATGCTCCATTTGTCAACTGGGGGTATGGATCCAAATTTTCCATCAACTTTTTTACTATCCAAAACAATGTCAACGTCCAAACCCAAACGCTGGGCTTCTTCAACAGATTTCTTAGACCAAGTTCCAGTGATTGCATAAGCAGCACGGCCCTTCCTTCCAGTTTTCTTAACAAAGGAGGCAGTCAAGTTGGAAGCAATAGAAGAAAATCCTGTTGTTCCTCCCCCTTGTAAGAAAAAAACCTCATGTGTATCAGGGATGTTCAACAAACTAACTAGATTGGCCTTCGTGTTATCAATGACTTCACTAGCTTGCTTAGAACGATGAGAAATTTCACCAATACCTATACCAACACCCTGGTAGTTGACCAAGTCATAGGCAGCCTCTTGCAATACTGAAGTAGGCAGTAGCGCTGGCCCAGCCCCAAAATAATGTGGTTCTTCTCTTTCCAAAGTTTTTGCCATTGTATTATATGGTTAGTTCAAGATGAAGAAGTAAGATGAGACGAAGAGTCAAAACTGGCAATTGCTTAGAGTCAGATGTTGGCGCGATTCAGTTGATCTAGGAGGATAGCCACGCAGAGGTCGCACCCTTCGAAACTGCCTTACAATGTGCCCTGTGTCTCAGAAATTTCTAGACAATCGCGCCTTACTTTTCAAACAAGGGGACCGAATCCGTATAAATCAGACACCCGTCCATAGTGCCCCCCATCCAATCCTTTTTCAGTAATGACTCCCCGTTCTCATATTTTCTTTGACATCTCCATCAACAACCAGCCAGCTGGCAGAATAATCTTTGAGCTCTTCAATGACATTGTTCCTAAGACAGCAGAGAATTTTAGAGCTTTATCTACTGGTGAGAAAGGTATAGGTAAGTCTGGGAAACCATTGCACTACAAGGGTTCTACTTTCCATAGGATCATTAAGGATTTTATGGTACAAGGTGGTGACTTTACCAACGGTAACGGTACTGGAGGCGAATCCATATATGGAGAAAAATTTGAAGATGAAAATTTCCAATTGACTCATGACAAACCGTTCCTTCTCTCTATGGCAAACGCTGGACCAGGAACTAATGGATCCCAGTTTTTTATCACCACCGTTCCTACTCCTCATCTGGATAACAAGCATGTAGTGTTTGGAAAAGTAATTGCTGGTAAAGCCACAGTTAGAAAGATTGAAAGAAACTCCGAAGGTGAAGCTCCAATTGAACCCGTTGTCATTGAGGACTGTGGTGAACTTCCAGAAGACGCAGATTTGACCATCTCCGACGAGACTGGAGACAAGTATGAGGAAGTTCTGAAAGATAATGAGAACATAGACATCGATGACTTTGAACAGGTCTACCAGGCCATCACTGAAATCAAAGAATTGGGTACAAAGTATTTCAAAAATGGTGACACCAAAATCGCCTTCGAAAAGTATCAAAAGGCTGCTAATTATTTGCTGGAATACATACCATCAGATTTATCAGAGGAACAGAGCTCTAAGTTGGAGCTGCTAAAAACATCTGTCTTCTCCAACGTGGCATTGGCTGGACTGAAAGTTTCCAAGTTCAAAGACACGATTAAGTATGCCACATTGGTCATTGAGGATGAATCTGCGGATGCAAAGGCCAAGTCCAAAGGCTACTACCGTAGAGGAAGTGCTTACAGCTCACTGAAAGACGAAGATTCAGCCATCTCAGATTTCCAGAAAGCACTTGAATTATCCCCAGGTGATCCTGCAATTAGCCAATCTCTACAAAGAACCACGAAGGCCAGAAAAGACCGTCTTGCCAAAGAGAAAGCTGCTTTGTCTAAGTTCTTTGAGTAGAGTCATATAAACACATAGACAACTAATAATTCATCCCAGCGATGGCACGTAAACATCAAGACAGGTTAGATAGTACCCGCGCATCCGCGTATCGTGGTTCCACCTACCGTCCCGAAGCGTCGTAGCACCTCCCCCCAACCCTGGTGCGTAATTATCTGGCCATCTCCGTAATTTCGCGCCCCTCTCTTTTGCCTCCGACGAAAAAGCATGAAAAACAACGAGAACACCCTACACACAAGCCTCTCCAGCTGGCAACCATCTTCCTGAGAATCAATCTGATTAGACATTGTATTAACAGTTATATTAATCCAGTTGTCTTAACGTCTTATTGTGTGAAAATAGAATTGGCACTCATTTGGTTGTTGTTGTTAATCAGCTCATTAGACGTGAATTTGATTTGAAAGGGATTTTGTTAATTTTTGCTAAACCCATAATTTCCACTTGCAAGTGATACAAGAGTAACTGACACATCTAGTTAACCCCCGTAAACTATAATAGTTCCCAAACAAAAACAGAAAAAAAAAGCTTAGAAATTAGCAAGATATGAGTCAGTTTCCTTATTCAAGTGCCCCACTGAGGTCCGTCAAGGAAGTGCAGTTTGGCTTGTTGTCTCCCGAGGAAATTAGAGCTATTTCAGTTGTTAAGATTGAATATCCTGAAATCATGGATGAGAGTCGCCAAAGACCGAGGGAAGGTGGATTAAATGATCCCAAGTTGGGTTCCATAGACCGTAATTTCAAATGTCAAACTTGTGGTGAGGGAATGGCAGAATGTCCCGGTCATTTTGGACACATGGAGCTAGCTAAGCCAGTCTTTCATATTGGTTTCATTCCGAAGATTAAAAAAGTCTGCGAATGTATCTGTATGAACTGTGGAAAGCTTCTTCTTGACGAAACAAACCCTACCATGGCTCAGGCTATCCGTATTAGAGATCCAAAAAAACGATTTAACGCTGTGTGGCAGCTGTGTAAAACTAAGATGGTATGTGAAGCTGATGCCCCTGTTGATGAGTACTCTGAACAGAAGGTCGTCTCCAGAGGTGGATGTGGAAATACCCAGCCAGTCGTCCGTAAAGACGGTATGAAACTTTGGGGTACATGGAAGAAGAGCGGCTTCAGCGATCGTGATGCGCAACCAGAACGTAAACTACTAACTCCCGGTGAGATCTTGAATGTTTTCAAGCATATATCGCCTGAAGACTGTTTTAGGCTAGGTTTCAACGAAGACTATGCGAGACCTGAATGGATGATAATCACTGTGCTTCCTGTCCCTCCGCCCCAAGTAAGACCTTCCATCGCCATGGACGAAACCACTCAAGGACAGGACGATTTAACACACAAACTAAGTGATATTTTGAAGGCAAATATCAATGTACAAAAACTCGAAATGGATGGTTCCCCTCAACATATCATAAATGAGGTAGAACAATTACTTCAATTCCATGTAGCTACCTATATGGACAATGATATTGCAGGACAGCCACAAGCATTGCAAAAATCCGGGAGACCTGTAAAGGCCATCCGTGCGAGATTGAAGGGTAAAGAAGGACGTTTGAGAGGTAATCTTATGGGAAAGCGTGTTGACTTTTCAGCACGTACTGTTATTTCCGGTGACCCTAATTTGGAGTTGGACCAAGTTGGTGTACCCATTAGTATTGCCAAAACTCTTTCCTACCCAGAGACAGTCACACAATACAATATTCATAGGTTGACTGAATACGTTCGTAATGGGCCGAACGAACATCCAGGTGCCAAATATGTTATCCGTGATAACGGTGATCGTATTGATCTCAGGTACCATAAGCGTGCAGGTGATATAGTTCTACAGTATGGATGGAAAGTTGAGAGACACCTGATGGATGATGATCCTGTCCTTTTTAACCGTCAACCGTCATTACATAAAATGTCCATGATGGCACATAGAGTCAAAGTAATGCCCTACTCTACTTTTAGACTAAATTTATCTGTTACATCACCGTACAATGCTGATTTCGACGGTGATGAAATGAATTTACACGTTCCACAATCTGAGGAGACCAGAGCAGAACTGTCACAGCTTTGTGCAGTTCCCTTGCAAATCGTCTCTCCACAGTCAAACAAGCCCGTTATGGGTATCGTCCAAGACACACTGTGTGGTGTCAGAAAAATGACGTTGAGAGACACCTTTATTGAATACGAGCAAGTAATGAACATGTTATTCTGGGTTCCCAGTTGGGATGGTGTTGTTCCACAGCCCGCTATCCTGAAGCCTAAACCTCTTTGGACTGGTAAACAACTACTTTCCATCGCTATACCAAGCGGTATCCATCTTCAAAGAACTGATGGTGGAAACTCTTTATTGTCTCCAAAAGACAATGGTATGCTTATTGTTGATGGTAAGGTTATGTTTGGAGTTGTGGACAAGAAAACCGTGGGATCTGGTGGTGGTGGTTTGATTCACACTGTTATGCGGGAAAAGGGTCCTAAGATATGTGCAGAGCTCTTTGGTAACATTCAAAAAGTTGTGAACTACTGGTTATTGCATAACGGTTTTTCTATTGGAATTGGTGATGCGATTGCCGACGCCAGCACTATGAAGGAGATTACACATGCCATTTCTAGCGCCAAAGAACAAGTCCAGGAAATTATTTACAAGGCTCAACATAATGAACTGGAGTTGAAACCAGGTATGACTTTACGTGAGTCTTTTGAAGGAGAGGTTTCTCGTACGCTGAATGATGCTCGTGACTCTGCAGGTCGTTCTGCTGAGATGAATCTGAAAGATTTGAACAATGTGAAGCAAATGGTGTCTGCAGGTTCCAAAGGATCTTTCATTAATATTGCGCAGATGTCCGCTTGTGTTGGTCAGCAGATGGTCGAAGGTAAACGTATTGCTTTCGGTTTTGCTGATCGTTCGTTACCGCATTTTACTAAAGATGATTTCTCACCAGAATCTAAGGGTTTTGTGGAAAACTCCTACTTGAGAGGATTAACTCCGCAAGAGTTCTTCTTTCACGCCATGGCTGGTCGTGAAGGTTTGATTGATACAGCTGTGAAAACTGCTGAAACAGGTTATATTCAGCGTCGTTTAGTGAAGGCACTAGAGGATATAATGGTTCACTATGATGGTACTACGAGAAACTCACTAGGTGACATTATTCAGTTTCTTTATGGTGAAGATGGTCTTGATGGTACCCAAGTTGAAAGACAAACTATTGATACCATTCCTGGAAGTGACAAGGCTTTCCACAAACGTTACTATGTTGACTTGATGGATGAAAAGAACTCGATTAAGCCCGACGTTATTGAATATGCTGCGGACATACTTGGTGATGTTGAGCTACAGAAAGAATTGAACTCTGAATATGAACAATTGGTCAGTGACCGTAAATTCTTGAGAGAGATAGTATTTGTTAATGGAGATCACAACTGGCCTCTTCCTGTGAACCTCCGTCGTATCATTCAAAACGCTCAACAGATCTTCCATTTAGACCGTGCGAAGGCCAGTGACTTGACGATTCCTGAAATCATTCACGGTGTTAGAGATCTTTGTAAGAAACTATTTGTGCTCCGTGGTGAGAATGAACTTATCAAGGAAGCACAGCAAAATGCTACATCATTATTTCAATGTTTGGTCCGTGCTAGGTTGGCTACTCGTCGTATTTTGGAGGAGTTCAGACTGAATAGAGATGCTTTTGAATGGGTGCTGGGTACTATTGAAGCTCAGTTCCAGAGATCTTTGGTTCATCCCGGTGAGATGGTTGGTGTGATTGCCGCTCAGTCGATCGGTGAACCTGCAACTCAGATGACGTTGAATACATTCCATTATGCAGGTGTGTCGTCTAAAAACGTTACACTTGGTGTTCCTCGTCTGAAGGAAATTTTGAATGTTGCAAAGAATATCAAGACCCCTGCACTGACAGTGTATCTTGATAGAGAAATAGCACTTGACATCGAGAAAGCTAAAGTTATTCAATCTTCAATCGAATATACCACTTTGAAGAATGTGACTTCTGCCACTGAGATCTACTATGATCCAGACCCGACGAGCACTGTGATTGAAGAAGATTTTGATACTGTCGAGGCTTACTTCTCGATCCCCGATGAAAAGGTGGAAGAAACGATTGACAAGCAATCCCCATGGTTGTTACGTCTGGAACTAGACCGTGCAAGAATGTTAGACAAGCAATTGACGATGAATCAAGTAGCTGACAAAATTTCAGAAGTTTTTAGTGATGATTTATTTGTCATGTGGTCTGAAGATAATGCTGACAAGTTGATCATCCGTTGTCGTGTGATTCGTGACCCCAAGGCTATGGATGAAGAATTGGAAGCTGAGGAAGACCAAATGTTGAAAAGAATTGAAGCTCACATGCTTGACTTAATTGCTTTGCGTGGTATTCCAGGAATCTCAAAGGTATACATGGTAAAACATAAGGTTTCTGTTCCAGATGAGTCTGGGGAATACAAAAATGAAGAACTTTGGGCTTTAGAGACTGATGGTATTAACCTCGCTGAAGTGATGGCTGTACCTGGTGTCGACTCTTCCCGTACTTACTCGAATTCCTTTGTTGAAATTCTTTCAGTATTGGGAATTGAGGCTACTCGTTCTTCTTTATACAAGGAGATTCTTAACGTTATTGCCTTTGATGGTTCTTATGTCAACTATAGACATATGGCCCTATTAGTCGATGTTATGACATCACGTGGATACTTGATGGCTATCACTCGTCACGGTATTAACCGTGCAGACACTGGTGCCTTGATGAGGTGTTCGTTCGAAGAGACTGTAGAAATTTTGTTTGAGGCTGGTGCGGCTGCAGAGTTAGATGATTGTCGTGGTGTGTCTGAAAATGTCATGCTGGGTCAACTGGCTCCAATGGGAACAGGTGCGTTCGATGTCATGATTGATGAGAAGTTGTTGACCAGTCTTCCAGCAGACTATGCCCCCACCATGCCGTTGTTCAAAGGTAAGGCAACACAAGGTTCTGCAACTCCTTATGACAACAATGCACAGTATGATGATGAGTTCAATCATGATGATGTGGCAGATGTTATGTTTTCTCCAATGGCTGAAACTGGATCTGGAGATGATAGAAGTGGTGGCTTGACTGAGTATGCAGGTATACAGAGTCCATACCAGCCTACTTCTCCAGGACTTTCAGCTACATCACCTGGTTTTGCTCCTACGTCACCTGGTTTTGCTCCTACTTCACCAAGATATTCCCCTACCTCACCAGGCTACTCACCAACTTCACCCAGTTATTCTCCTACTTCGCCTAGTTATTCACCTACATCTCCAAGTTATTCACCTACTTCGCCAAGTTATTCGCCTACTTCTCCAAGTTATTCGCCAACTTCACCAAGTTATTCGCCTACTTCTCCAAGTTACTCGCCAACTTCACCAAGTTATTCACCAACTTCTCCAAGCTACTCGCCTACTTCGCCGCAGTACTCACCTACTTCACCACAGTACTCGCCTACTTCGCCGCAGTATTCGCCTACTTCACCACAGTACTCACCAACGTCGCCGCAGTACTCGCCTACCTCACCGCAGTACTCGCCTACCTCACCGCAGTATTCGCCCACTTCGCCGCAGTATTCGCCCACTTCTCCGCAGTACTCTCCTACTTCACCACAATACTCGCCAACTTCGCCACAGTACTCGCCAACTTCGCCACAGTACTCACCGACTTCACCGCAGTATTCCCCCACATCTCCTCAATACTCCCCAGCATCCCCACAGTACTCTCCTTCCCGTCATTCTCCTAACGGTGAATCAAAAGAGGGTGAATAGAATTGAAGTTTTCAAGTGCATTCTAGCTGAGGTTCTAAGTTGTTATCTGTATAAAAAATTATTATGTAGACCTTACTCCAAAAAAAATAAACGATTTATTATAATAACTAATTTTTCTTGGAAATTAAACCATTGAACATGTCAAAAGAATTCCCATCAGGCTGGAGTTCAAACCTTGCCCCTGTCAAATTATTCTCTGAATCAACCTCTTGGGCGATCAGCATCCCCCAGTCTTCAGTTATCCCGGTTATCTTGGCTCTAATATTGTTCTGGTGTTGGATATGTACAATTTGTCCTGTGTGCAACCAGCGTCTGTAATACAAATCTAGGAAAGGACTAAATCCAGAAGTTTTGAACTCGTTAAACATTCGTTCGAGATGGTATAGGAAGCCAGCTAACACAACCTCCATTTCTACCGGTGGGATACCGGTCAAACCCTTTTTGGCTCTGACTTCATTGATTGCAGAAATAACAGAGTTGACTGAAGTAGTTGGAGCAGCGTTATTGACGTTCAAACCGCATCCAGCAACCATATGGTATTGTTCATCAAAAATATTAGTGTTCAGTAAAATTCCTCCCACTTTTACATACGCAGCTTCACCATGTGGAATCTTAGAAACATCCTCCACAAACTCTGGCTTCAGTATGTAAATATCATTAGGCCATTTGATTCTTAGTGGGATGGTTGAGTAGAGACCTGACTCATCATATCTGAGAATGGCCTCGATATAAGCTAGTGTTGCCAGATACTGAATAAAAACTATTGGCGCACGTTCAGAATAGGACGTTGGAAGTTTCATAACCGTAGATACTGCCAAGACCCCAGGTGGATTGATCCAAACGTTTCCTCCTCTGCCTTTACCCGAAACCTGAGTGGTTCCGGTGATTGTGAAACCATGAGGCAGAAGACGTAATAGGTTGGCATTCTTATCCATCAGAGATGAAGTTGATGTGAGTACTTCGCCGTATATTAACGTGGAACCAAAATCTCCCATTGGGTGATTGTATCTTGTCCAAAAGCGTTTCAGATGATTGTAGTATGATTCCAAGTTAAAAAATGGGGTATCCTTGCGATCAGGTAGAGAGTTTATGTGGACAACTAATTGTTTAATTGCTTCCTCGGGAACTTGAAAATCTTGGTCAAGTTTCTGGAGATTCTCTGCCGAAAGAGACAATCTAAATCGATCAGTGGTGCATTTCAGCAGGCCATTAGTGTAGCCTATATTAGTTTCCATCGATTTCACTAATTGCTGCAACTTTTCAGGGTAAAGTGATGTTAAATGCAAAGGAGTCAAAGTTGGTTGAGCCAAAGAGTCATCGTTTACTTTTAACCCGAACTTATGAAGCAAAGAACGTAGGAAGGCAAGCCTTTCATTCTCCTTAGTGCGCAGCTCACTAATGACCCTCTCAAAATCTGGGACAGAGTCCGATTTTTTCATCAGCAAATGAGTGTACTCAGGATGAGTTCCTGTTAAGATAGCGTAACCTTTTCCAACAGAGCACCCAACAACAGCAGCAGCAGCCTTTCCTGATCCAAAATCAACGCAAACATGATCTCTGTATGTTGCTAAGACCTCCACATTACTAAACTGGTCTGCATCTACAAAGACACCACCTCCATTGTAATAATTATAAACAGTCCTACCACATCCAGGTAGCTTCTCTTCGTCCACATCTAAAATGGTAGACCTGGCACCAGCTTCGGACTTGTACTGAAATCCTCCAAAAGCAGTCCCTCTGGCAATTCCGGGGAAAAATTTCAGTTCTCTGGGACCACTAACCTCGAGTTCTTTATTGCCAACTTCGAATTCACATCTTGCCGATGCGTAGTAGCCACCAGCACATAAGCCCAAGTATTTGCCTCCCTGGCGAACAAACTTGGAAAATTTTTGGTTTCCTTCACCATTGAACTGTCTACAAAAAGGTAGATCTGCTCCCCCAGGAAAAACCAGTAAGGCTGTTTTGGATTGCCATGGTTCGTTCAACAGCACTTTGCTGTCCACACCAATCACCGCATAATAAGGAGAAAGAAGTGTTCTCAAAGAATACAGAGTGTGTTTAATGGAATCTGTGGTGGTTCCATTGCCGGTATAGACTAGCACGTTCATTTTGTCTACCAGGTTTCGGAGTTGCATCGAATCCTTTCAGAGGTTGAATCATGACTCTCCAGGAAGGGCGACCCCAAACGGGTATATTGAGGCGTTCGAGAATTCATTGACATTTTTTTCAGGCGTTCTCGCTCGTTCTCCAATTTCGTTTCTGGCAAATCTCATTTTCTTCCCCATACAATTGTTCATGTATTTTGGTGGAGCGGTGAGGAGAGTTGCGTTTGTGAGTGGTGGCCCATTTCACCATCTCACAATGCCTACGCTCAGGGCTCTTCCTCCACTTGCTGTCGTCAATCTTCTCTCTGTTCGTCATTTAACGAACAAGTCGCCTCAGCGCAAGCAAACCATGATAACCAAGACTAAGGAAATAGGTAAGAAAATGAGTATTGAAACGGTCGAAACGACTAAGAAAATCAAAGAAAATACACTGGCCAAATCTAAAGAGTTGAAAGAAAGTTTTTCCAGCATGATTCCTTCCGAGTATCACGAGAATATATATACCATCCCTAATATTTTAACCTTCACAAGACTACTTTCTGCTCCTATCATTGGATATTTGATAGTTCACAACCACGTAACGTCAGCTCTTTCTTTATTCACGTATTCATGTATCACAGATTTTATTGATGGATACATTGCTAGAAAGTATAATATGAAATCCGTTGTCGGTACGGTGATAGATCCAATGGCTGATAAATCATTGATGATCATATGTACTGCTTGCATGGCTCAATCGCACCAAATACCAATGTACGTGGCTGTGATCATATTAGGAAGAGACGTACTCTTGGGATTATCGGCCATCTACTACAGATACGTCTCCTTACCAAGACCAAAAACCTTCAAGAGATTTTGGGATTTTAGCATTCCGAGTGCCGAGGTGAGGCCAACTACGATAAGCAAGATCAATACAGGGCTGCAAATGGTTTATATCGGGAGCTCGATGATAAAGCCAGTGTTGATTCCATATTTAACATCAGACTCTTCAGCCATGGTATTACAGGGTCTATTTGCATTGGAGATCACCGTGGCAATCTCCACTATACTAAGTGGGCTGTCCTATGTTTTCAGCAAGGATGCAGTCAGAATATTAAATAAAGAAAATGCCAAATAACTAAGAAATTCCATTGGCCATATTTCTAACGACTGAAGGCAATATCATCAATTCTTAGGATAGATTTGACGGTCTCACTGGCTAAAGTGATGGCACTCGTGCTCACCAACACAGGTTGCAAAACGTGCTCATCAAATGTGTTGGTTGTTCCTGAACGTCTCACGCTAATCCCTGCATTCTTTTCTCCTGCATCGTGTTTGCTTATCAATTCAGTGACAATCTCTATAGGATTCAATCCTGCATTTTCAGCAAGAGTAGTTGGAATCACTTCCAAAGCTAAGGCGAACTCCTTGAAACAGAACTGTTCCATACCTGATAGCTTGTTTGATTCCTTTAATAAGGTTCTGGATACTTCAATCTCTGGAGCTCCTCCACCAGCAATCAATGCCTTCTCTTTAACCAAACATCTAATGACACAGAGAGCATCATGTAACGATCTTTCAGTCTCGTCGAGCACCATCTCGTTGGCACCTCTACAGACAATAGAGACGGTAGGCTTTGTGGCAGAAGATATTCCGGAGACCTTGATGATTCTCGACCCCGAGGATTCAATTTCTTCAACTAAATCTGCAGATCCAAGTTTTGTCTCATTAAAGGAGTCGATATCGGCAATTGGTTTAGCTCCTGTACTCTTCGAAATGAACTCCATCTCATCTCTCTCAATGTCTTTTACCAACAAAATGTTAAGCTTGGCAAGGAAATGGAGGGCCAAGTCATTCACAGCATCCCGTAGAATAGACTTTTGTACGAATAGCACATTACACTTTGCCTTCTTGATCTTCTTACAGATGTTCAACAGGTAAGCTCTTTCCTCTTTCAAAATCTTGTCCATTTGTCTGTAATCGTTAACCACCACGTTGTTTTCCATGTCTGGTTTTGGTGGAGATAATTGGAACTGAATTAATCCAATCTTAGCCTTCTCCATTCTTGTTGGACCGTTTGCTGATTTGACAACGTTCTGAGTTATGACAAGTCCGTTAACCACTTCGGTATCATCAATAGTTCCTCCCACTTTCTTAAACAACTTGATATCATTCAAATCTACGTTGTTAGCATACTCATTGGACACTTTCAGCACCGAGTCTACAGCTAAAGGTGCTAAAATGTGAGAATGTTGTGATACAATCTTGGAACTCAAAGAGGTAGTAGCGGCCCTGATGAGTTGTTCTCTATCATCCAAAGAGATCTTGTGCGACATGCCTAGTAAAATTTCCACAGAACGGGCAGCCGCTCTTTGAAAAGACTCAGCAATAATCATTGGATGAATACCTTTGTTCAACAGTTTCTCAGCAGCGCCCAAAATGGCACCAGTGATCACGACCACCGAAGTAGTACCATCTCCAGCCTCGGTATCCTGAGCAGCAGACAAGTCCACCAACATCTTTGCAGCAGGATGTAGCACAGCCATATGTTTGAGGATTGTATGTCCGTCATTAGAGATGATGATTTTGCCGTCACCAGTCTTGATCATCTTATCCATTCCCTTTGGGCCCAACGACGTTCTAATCGCGTCTGCCACGGCTCTTGCCGCAAGTATGTTGGCTTTACGGACCTCTTGAGGCTTTTCCTTATCTTTGAAGATGGAATTCGATTGGTGGGTAGAGGTCATGTGGCGAATGTTTGAGTAGTAAGGAACTAGAGAACTTTTCAAGGATTGTAGTGTCTGTCGCGACTTGCTTGAAGTTGCAGTGGTGTAGTGATTTGGGGTGGATCTGTTGAAAGCAGAAATGGAGAAAGAAAGAGGTGAACCAACATAAAAAAAAATAGCACAGGAAAATGGGACTACAGAAATTTCGATAGTGGAAGTTTAGGACAAATTCCTTGGTGCCATCGCCTGTTCTTACGTGTCATAGTTCGGTGACGCTTATCAGCCCAAGAATCATGATTACGTTACCATGGTTCGCGCAAATAATTATTACAGATAGATATTAGAATATACTCACACAACTTCACACAACTATGCCTGGAAAGGTTCACATTTTCAACGAGTTGAGCACTACTGATGAAGATCTCAGTGCTTGCTCCTATTCCTCATGGTACCGGACTTTTAGTGAGAATGTTGTGTCTCCAGCGAAAATAATAGAAGTGCCAGACTCCTTCATTGAGTACATTAGTAAGGATAGCATTCATCTTCCAGGTGATGACAACAATAACGTAGAAATTAACGATGATAATGATTACAGCGATTGGTCAGATGCAGAGGAAACATTTTTAGACCCTTCAGAAAATTTTTCTGAGTTCCACAGTAAAGTGAAAGATGTGATAACTCAATATTCTCATGTCGCTCCGAAACTGAACTGGTCAGCTCCAAGGGATGCAACTTGGATCATGATGAACAACACAATGAAATGTTCTTCGGTAAACGATGTCTATCTCTTATTGAACTCCTCTAACTACGTGGCTCACGATTTAAAATTGGAAACTTCATTAAAGTACGAACTGGTTCTTAGAAAATGGGTCGAAATAAATCCAGCTCTAGAGTTTAGATGTTTCGTCAGAGACGGCAAACTGATAGGAATATCTCAAAGAGACCTTAACTACTACAATTATCTTGATAGCCTCAAAGATGTGATAGAAAGCGGGATAAAGAAGTTTTTAGAAGAGACGGTAAGTCCCAAGTTTCCTCTGAAAAATTATGTGATTGACGTTTACTTTCCCAGACCCTTCACTAAAATGTACATAGTTGATTTCAACCCTTTCAATAGAAGCTGTGATTCCTTACTTTTTACATGGCACGAACTGACCATAGCAACACATGTTGACTTCAGATTGGTCACGGAACATAATCCAAGTAGGTTTGCAGCCAAAGAGCATTCTGAAAATCAGGTCCCCAAAGATATTGTTGATGCATCCTTAGATTCTGCCGCCATGGCAGAACTTGCTCAGAAATGGAACGAGCTGATGAAAAAAGAAGAACCATAATTAAACAAGTTTGACACTCTTTGTAAGATTCTTTTTGATACCAGTTTTTTCACCTTCATATGGACCCTGCTCTCCAGTATATACAGCTCTAATACTCTTAAGTTTTTTCTGTGCTTTTTCATACTTGTTTCTCTTTTTAACTCTGGCATTTCTATTCTCCTTCTTTCTATGAGCAGTAAGACCTTTGTTTTTAAGAATTTGGTAGTTGACCGCACGCTTACCATCAGTTCCAATCTTCTCCTCAAATTGATCCAATTTGCCTTCCTTTGCAGCTTGTACAGCTTCTTCGTACAGAGCTTTTCTTGCAGCCTTTTGTTCCTTCTTGGTATTGAGCACATTTTGGTAGTAGGAATCGTCCAAGTTATTAACATCCTTAGCAACTTCCTCGTCAGCAGCTTCAAAGTCTCCTTCATCTAAAGCTTCTCCAGGGGCAGAAGTGTTAGTATTATCTCCACGCTTTCTTGCTTCTTCTATTAATCTCTGCTGCCTCTCAAACAGTCTCTCTTTGTAAGGAATATCGTCGTCACCAGCATACTTAACTGTCTTTTTTCCATCGGCTTGGTCGATAACGGATGTGTAGAATCGCAGGGATCGTTTACGGGCACGTTTCTCCTGCTGAGTCAGATCATCACCCACATTTTTTCTTTTATGATCCAAGGATTTAATATTATACTCACGCGGAGCATCTGAATCTGAATCAGAGTCATCTTGTAATGTCTTATTGCTTGATGGTATTTGTTGTTTCTCACTATTTTGTTCCAAATCAACCTCCAGCCCACTATCTTCAGAATCTCCGTGGTCGATAAGAGATTGGTATTCAGATTCGGATTCAGATTCACCTTCGATCGGTATACTCTTAGACGCATCACTGAATTTGCTGTTGGAAAGTTTGCCAGACAGCTCATTTGCCTGCCTCCATACCTCTCTTGTATTTAAAATACCCTCCATTACCGGGTGATCTTTCATTGTAAACTGCTCCTTACTTTCCAGAGCAGATACAAATAATGCGACATAAACTGCAATAGTTCCCAAATACGCAGATAATGCTGTGAATTTGACCTTGGATATTTGAGAGTCTTGATCCTTGAATTCTAGGAGTAGTGGCTTCATTTTTTGATATTCTTTTAGTAGGGGTAAAAACTCAGGATAAGCTTTCTTCAAAAATTTGACTTGCTCATCGGAGGAAAGTTCATCGGCTTTGATAGGTTCCATCGCAGTTTCGGTAGATAATGTTTCCTTCTCTGCAGACTGCTTCCATTCTTGATCCATATCATCATCCAAGAAATCTTCCATATTAAGATCCTCTAAATGTTTTTTTTGCTGTTTGATGGCCTCCTGCTCCATCAGTTTGATGGCCTCCTCATCTTCTAATTCAGCACCACCATAATAATCGTCTCTGGATTCACCCCATTCCGGTTCTTCATTCTTTTCGGTTTTCTCCAAGTCGTTGTAAAGCTCAGCATCTTCGTCATCATCCATGGCACTTGCGCCACGGAATTTTCTAGCCAAAGCTTCCTCTTCATCAGAACTTTCATCTTCGTCTAGTCCTAGAACAGCCACTTCCTCATCCTCATCACTGATATCATTGGCATCGAATCTAGCACCCATTCCTGATTCCTCTAGCAAAATCTTTTCACGAGCTTCGGCAAAATCATCCAACTCATTGGTGACAGCCTGCTCCTCTGAAAAGTCTATATTAGAGGCCCTATTACGTCTAGTTCCTCTCTTTCCCATTGCTTCCTCCTCAAAGTTTTTTTTCTCAATATTTTTTTCAAGCAAATCTATATAAGGCGCGAATAATGAAAAATTTGGAAGGGCTCAAGTTTCATAAACAAGCTAAGACTGATCTCTTCCAATTGGCATGTCAGACGACTCGAATCTTAACAGATTGGACTCGATATCACGGCGGACCACTCCTGTGGGTAACGAGTCCAATGCTTCCAAAAAAACGGGGCTCAAATTCAAGCCAAAACTGGTGGCTAGAAGAACCAAAGAGGAAAGAGATAAGTCAGCTCCAGTGGTAGTCGAATCTCAGGACCCAATGAGAAGAAAAACTAGGGGAACTGTCACAAGAGGAAGAGGTAGAGGCCGCGGTGCTCCAGCAGGTACGCATATGGTTGTAGCCGGGCCATTATCGCATGGTGTACAAGGACATGTGGGAGGTGACTCACGGACCAGAAGTACTCCACTACCTTCATCTACAGCATCAACTTCAGAGGCTCTTAAAAAACTACATGGAAAATCTGGATCGGACGATGAGTTTGAGGTAGATGACACGACTGTGATAGACGTTAATACAAAATTTGAGCTAAATCAGGACACTGAACTATTCCCTGTGAGAGCTCCAAGAGTGGAACATCAAGAAAATGGAGAGGCCGATGTGAAGATTGAAACAGACCCAAACTTACTCCCAGGGAATACAACCACATCTAGGGAAGTCTCATTAAAACCTGAACCAATGTCAGACGACGAAACTGGTGCTTTTACAGCCACTCCGTTAGAAATTAAAGAACAATCAGCTACACCTGAACCTATATCCTCTCTAGACCCCCTGCAAGAGAAAGAGGAAAAATCCAAATTAACGAAGGACTATGAACACATTAAACAGCTGATGGAACAAATGAATGTCTCAAAAGATGATGACGGTGATGTTAGTATGGAACCACAATCTTTGCCCAAACCTCTATTTTTTCAATTACCGAACACCCTACCCACTTTTGAAGGCGTAGGTTCAGAGATGCACAATCTCAACGGAATAATAGGGAGCCTCAGAGTGCATAAATCTGGAAGAACCACAGTGAAAATAGGCAATGTTATTATGGATGTGGCTGAGGGAGGAAAATCTCCAGTGTTCCAAGAACTAATTGCAATCAACCATGACAAAAAGGAGATCTATAATTTGGGCTCAGTCGAAAACAAACTGATAGTAACACCCTCCATATGAATATAGAGTAGGTTAAAAATAAATTAAAGCTATGACACCGCTTTCTGCTTCTGCATCTTCTTGACCAGCTTCATAGGATCTATGCAATAGTGAACTTTTCTTGAAATCTGGGTAACTTCTTCTATTTCTGGATCGAAAGATGCGTGAGATAGTTCTATGCAATGTTTCAGGTTATCTACAAGTTTGGTTTGGATGTTGGGAGAAGGCTTCAACTGCTCATCTTCGTTGATGGTGCTTAATTGGGAAAACTTTTTGGAAAGGTAACTCGTAACAAGTTCAGGATTCAGCTCATAATAGGCAGCCAACGCTATTTGTGAAGGAGTAAACAAAAATGAAACATCAGAAAATAATGCTTCAGATACCTTATCTCTTGCGTGGTCATACAACTCAGCGAGTTTATCTGACTGGATATTATTCTTCATTTCCACTTGAAAATCCAAAAAGAATCCATACAATGGTTTGTAAGGGTGATGGCATAAAAGAGCAAACTTCAAGCTTTGCAGTATCTGAAATTCGTACTGTAAAATTGACTCTGGGGTTGTTTTTGGAATGGCCTTGCTAAATTCCTTTATTCCAATAAAGTGGTTGTCTGATTTAGCTGCTAGAAACAGGCATGTGTACATGATATATTGTGGGTGAAATTGTATACAGCTGTTGACCAGAAAGAACTTTCTAAAAAATGATATGGCAGTAGCCCTTGATTGTGTTGGTAATTTGAAATAATTGGCAAGGCCTTGGGCTTTCCTCGCATAATATTCGACAATTTTAACCTCCTCTTCCACAGTGAGCGGTTTCACGAGGTCCTTTTCCCAAATCTCAGAGACTTCTGGTATAGAAGGATCCAATTGTGATATTCTTTCTTTCAAGTTGGCAGCTCCCTTTTCATTAGTTGACCGCTTCAAATCCTTCAATCGTTGCTCGGTAAATGACCAAAATCTGAACTGGGTCGACCTTCGGTAGAGATCATCGTTAGTAATTTGCTTTGAATGTTTCTCTGGTTGCGGAGTTTCCTCCTGGTTGGTTGAATCAGACGATGTCATGGTTCAATAAGTAGGAGGAAACTTGGAAGGAAACTTGGAAACAATCTTAGCGACAAATTTGATGTTAGAGGGAAAGTCAGTCAAGAAACAGCAAGGAACACCACGAAGTGTCTAAAAAGAGCATATCGCCAGCCTCAGTCTACTATCATAGTTCTCCAGATATCAAAGATCAAATTTACAAGGCTCTACATTGCAAAACATAAATCTAAATATCAATTTATAACATCATAATTGTATGTCGAATTTTGAGTCTTTTATCAAAAATGCTTAAATCGTAATCGTTAACTGCTAAGTTTAGAAAGTAGCAACGAAGGACTCGGTAGCAGATTTCAACTTGGCCAACAATTCATCGGACAATTGACCCTTTACTCTGATAGCCTCCAAGACCTCGGTCTCGTTGGACTTCAAGTAAGCCAGGAATTCCTCCTCGAATTGTCCGATTCTCTCCAATGGGACGGAGTCTAAGAAACCGTTGACACCGGCGTAAATAACTGGAACCTGTTCCTCAGCAGCCAAAGGAGCATATTGCTTCTGCTTTAACAGTTGAGTCAATCTCTCACCTCTGTTCAAAGTTTGCTTGGTAGAAGCATCCAAGTCGGAACCGAATTGGGCGAAGGCAGCAACTTCTCTGTATTGAGCCAAGAACAGCTTCAAGGAACCAGCAACTTGCTTCATAGCCTTAACTTGGGCGGCGGAACCGACACGAGAAACGGACAGACCGACGTTAATGGCAGGTCTGATACCCTTGTAGAACAGCTCAGCCTCCAAGAAAATTTGACCATCAGTAATAGAAATGACGTTGGTTGGAATATAAGCAGAGACATCACCACCTTGGGTCTCAATGACTGGCAAAGCGGTCAAAGAACCACCACCCAATTTGTCGGACATCTTAGCGGCTCTCTCCAACAGACGGGAGTGCAGGTAGAAAACATCACCTGGGTAAGCCTCACGTCCAGGAGGACGTCTCAGCAACAGAGACAATTGACGGTAAGCAACAGCTTGCTTGGACAAATCATCGTAGATGATCAAAGCATGCTTTCCGTTGTCACGGAACCATTCACCGACAGCACAGGCGGTGAAGGGAGCCAAGTATTGCAGTGGAGCGGCCTCGGAAGCGGTGGCAGCAACAATGATAGAGTACTTAAGAGCATCATTTTGCTCCAAAGTTTGAACCAGCTGGGCGACAGTGGAACGTTTTTGACCGACAGCGACGTAGACACAGTACAATTTCTTGGACTCGTCGGAACCATTGTTCCATCTCTTTTGGTTCAAAATGGTGTCAAGAGCGACAGCAGTCTTACCGGTTTGACGGTCACCAATGATAAGCTCTCTCTGACCTCTACCAACTGGCACCAGGGCATCGACAGACTTCAGACCAGTCTGCATTGGCTCGAAAACGGATGTTCTTGGCAAGATACCTGGAGCCTTTAATTGAGCTCTGGAAGTAACCTTAGAGTTAATTGGTCCCTTACCATCGATAGGGTTACCCAAAGCATCAATGACACGGCCCAACAGTTCAGGACCAACTGGGACATCAACAATCTTACCGGTACGCTTGACGGTATCACCCTCCTTGACACCTCTGTCGGAACCGAACAAGACAATACCGACTTGACCTGGCTCCAAGTTCAGGGCCA
This sequence comes from Komagataella phaffii GS115, assembly GCF_000027005.1. Lineage (NCBI taxonomy): Eukaryota > Fungi > Ascomycota > Pichiomycetes > Pichiales > Pichiaceae > Komagataella > Komagataella phaffii. Next base: position 1,096,701 of record NC_012965.1, read on the forward strand.
TACCCTTGACTCCTGAGGAGAATTCAACCAACTCTTCAGCCTGACAGTTGTTCAATCCGAAGACACGGGCAATACCATCACTATAATGTTAGTTTACTGAGCTTCAGTTTAAGGTTGTTTGTAAGGGCGTAGTTCTTAGGGAGTCAAGTCGAGCATCTCCGACTGTCCAATAAAATGTCGAGAAAACTTGAAAAAAAAATAGGATCTGGACAAGAAGATATCTGAGGACAACACATCAATCAATACGTCACAATTGTGGAGTAAAGCACTGTTGTATCATGCCTCCCTAAGATCAGCCCATGACATATTCAAAAAAAAATTCAGAAAAACTTACCCAACAGACAAGACTCTACCAGTCTCGTTCAAGTCAGCCTCGGCAGAAACACCTCTGATCTTCTCTTCCAAAATGGAAGAAACTTCGGTTGGAGCAGCCTTGGCGGCAGCGTAACCTCTAGAAACTAATGGGCGGACCTAATGATATGTTAGTAGTTGTCAATGGAAAGAAAAAGTACACTTTTGATAGATTTCACCACACCATTTGAAGCGATTGTCCTGTTCGAAAACACATTAATGTGTGAAATATTTAAAGCATTCTATGGAATTGATCCTCTACAATCCAAAATAATCATCAATAATGCTTCAACGTTGAGTAAAGACAAACTTTTCATGGGGGAGCCAGTTGACAGCCAAATCAAAAAGTGATTCAAATCATCAGGAAATACATACCACGCGAGGAACAGAGCGGGCGACATTGATGGCGACAGCAGAACGAGCAGCTCTTCTAATGACGGGGCGTGCTGAAAGCATCTTTGAATATTATTAAAGATAAAGATTTAACACTGGGTGTAGGAGAGAAAAGGAAAGGAAGGGGTTAGTTAATATAAAAACAGCGTTGAGGAGTGTCGAGGGCGCGCTTGGATTGGCCAACCACAGTTCACAATTTCGAGCGGTTAGAAACCCTGGGGGGCGGTCCAAGGGGGTGTGTAGTGCACGACCCATATTTATGGAAGGATGAGATTCGAAGTAAGGCACTATTAATTATAAAAGAAGATAATAACTCAAAAACATACTTATATATATATAGGACCTTACTTATATAACGACTCGGAAAAAATATTCACGACAAGAAGTAGTGTAGCACCCACACGTGGATGGAAACTGGATGCTGCACTTTGCTCCTTCCCTTGCAACTTGACTAGGTTCCACGACAAAGAAAGCACCCTTCTTTTATACTACTTGATAAGCAGTCCTGCAAAATGTCTCTGGAGGCTGCGTTAGATGATGAGAGAAAACAAATTATAGATATTCTAGAAAGGCAAAAGCGGAGGGAGTCTGGTGCCAGGGGAAGGTCTGTGTCTCCAAATTCTGGTGGTCCTCATAGCAGAGGAGTCTCAAGAGGTCGGAGTAGTAGATCTCATTCAAGGAACCCCAATCCAAAAGAAAACAAATGGTCGATTACTGTTCATGATCCAAGTGAAAGGCTTGTGAGCAAGGATGACGACAAAGATGAATCCATTGAGAATGATGAGAGCTCCAGCGAGGAAGAACAGATCAGTGATACAGATTCAGAAATTGATGAGGATGAAGGTGTGATCTTGCCCAATTTTGCCTCTTACACGGAGCCATCGAGTATTCCTGCCGATCGAAGAGTGACAAAAGAGACAAATGCTTCCAAATGTGTCAACAATGCTAAGAGAGCAGAGGAACTAGACCAATTAAGTGCTGCTGAACGAGGCGTTGCTAATGCTCGTTTGATTGGATCAGAGGTACCTCAAGAGCTGATCGACAAGATCGAAGCTAAAGCTGAGAAGTATGGGGCGCGGTTATCGCATGATAAGTATTATCAGGATGATAAAGAGCGCAAAGAGAAATTAAAAGAGTACGCGGTCTACAAGAAGAAATTAGTATCTCCAGGCGGACCCGGTCTGTCAGGAACTGATGAAGAATTTCATGTACCATACACTGCGGATATTGAAGAGAGGGCAGATGGAGAGCTAGCCCGGACACTAAATGAAACTGTCGAAATTGATGATATTGACAGTGATGCTTCGAATGCTCGAGCCATTCGTTCACTAACACGGGGCAGGTTCTTCGAGTTAGTCAAGGAGGAACAACATCCTAAGACATTTCTATTATGTACGGATTTCTCTGAAGAGAGTAGATATGCGCTGGAATGGTGTGTGGGAACTATTCTGGTCGACGGATCTGTCTTGTACATGCTTAATGTCTTGGAGGATGACGAGTATTCTTCAATGCATCTGAACGGAATTCCATCTCAGAACTATCACAGTGGTAGTATGCTTGAACCATTGGCGCCTTCGGGCTCCAAGCCCCCTGAAGATACAACCCCTACAACTTCAGCATCCAAAAGAGCAGAGCTCAATGAACAGATGAGGATTGACAATATTGAACGAATGACCAGGGAAACTTTGGAATTACTTAAACTTACCAAACTTCAAGTTCATGTTGTTTTTGAGTCAATACATCATCCTATTCCCAGACATTTCATTGTCGAGGTTATCCGTCATCTGTCACCATCTCTAGTGATAGTAGGCTCCAAGGGAACCAGTGCTTTGAAAGGGGTCCTTTTGGGGTCCCTGTCCAACTATTTAGTACGTAAGAGTACCGTACCTGTCATGGTAGTCAAACGCAAGTTGAAGAAGCTGATCAAGAAGAAAGGAGCTGGTAAGTTCAACAACAACATCAAACCATTACATACTCTTGCCGAGGCTCGTATCGACTAAGGCTTATGCGACACACATGTACATGTCAAGATATCGGATGTCAGATGTTACCGAATCCATACTATTCAAATGCGAAATATTATTGATGTCGGATTTCGGCTATTTAGTGGCTCGCTTATCGTATACACTCACACCGCCTCGCTCGCCTAGACTAAGAATTTCTCCTTCTAGACTCTCCACCTAGCTCACTCTCCGCTCTCTCCGCCTCGATCCTATTCGCTGCAAAAATAGCATTGAGGGGAACGGCATCCAAAATGTAAACACAAACCCACCAAAACTCCTCTTCAAACCTCACAAAAAGGGGAGAACTAGTACAACAACCAACAAAACTTAGTCCCCTCCTTTGGTTATATATAAGACTTAAGGAATCTCTTACTCTTTTTTTCTCTTCTTCTTCTTCTTCTTTTCTTGACATATTCATTCGTTCTATGCATTTCATATAAATTCAAGCCCGGCAGCACACCCCCATGTTGCACTTCCAGAACATACAGCCGTCGCGTCGCACTATCAATCGTGTCTATTATAACACTCAACAGATTTCATCTATTGATTACCTACAACAGCTTATCAACACCCATATATGGTCCAGGATCAAGTACCACGCTCCACCACCACCACCTGTAAAGCAGCTGCACGAACCGAGTTGTCAAGTAACTGGTACTTCCTCACCAACCGCAGATTATTCACCGTCGCAACTCACCGACGCCATTCACCGTAACCAAATGGAGTCAAAGTACCTCACAAACATCGCCAAGTATTCTCCAGTGTACCATGGCTCACAGATCCAGACCTCAATATGGCCTCAGCTTCCTTTGGCTCGTCGGGCTTCAGTGATGGTGCTATTGTTCTTAGGCAAAATGGGAGAGTTACGTGTTATCCTAACCCGTCGGTCTAAGAAACTACGAGCTTTCTCTGGTCACATATCCCTTCCTGGAGGTAAGGCCGATACGTTAGATGAAACTGAATGGGATGTTGCCCGCAGAGAGACAGAAGAAGAGATAGGTATATCAGCCGATGATGACTATCTCAAGTCTCACTCGGGATTTACTATTCACAAGATCAACACACTTCCAGCATACTTATCGAGAACCTTCTTGGGAGTCAGGCCCTGTGTCGGATTTATCGACTTTCATCATGCATCCAACAAAGCTATCTCTTCAATCCTGTTGAATCCAGGTGAGAGTTCAGCCATATTTTCGGTTCCCCTAAAAGATTTTCTACAGCCCAAACCACGCCGCTACGAACTCAAGGAGTGCCTGAAACAAAGCTATATCAAAACCAAGTGGGGAGGAATCCCCTGGAATCTACGGTCCTTTATCTTCCCTATCCACAACCCCCATGAAGTTCCCTGGCTAGAGTCCATTCAGGATCTGTCATCAGAAGAGGATGAGACGGAACAGGATATGGAATTTGGCGAGAAGACCCGCAATGTCTGGGGACTCACTGCCAATATTTTACGTGATCTAGCCATGCTCACGTACGGTGGAGCCAAACATTTCCACGAACTAGTTGGTGAAGAAGATTTGATACACTCACTTGCTACTGTTGGAAAACAGATGCAAGGTCGTCCTCGATCCGAATTTGAAAAGACCATGACAAACAACCGTCGTGGAGTTGGTTTTGATCAAGTGTTACCAGACCATGAAGTGCAACGTCTCAAAACGCTTTACTCAGTCATATAGAAACATATTAATACTAATACTAATTACTTCAAAGTATTTCATTAACCGATACGCTATATATATTTTTCTACACCTCGTTTTCCAAGAAACTTGTCTTGTTAGCGGTAAGACCCATATGTTCGATGTACTGAGTGGTTTCCTTCTCTAGCTGAGAACGCTTTTCATCGTCCCAGTTAAGTTCATCTCCCATGACTTTGACAACTCCCTTAACAGCCTTCTGAGCGGCACGAGCATCCAAGAAAGCCAATCTTGATCTACGGGCAAGGAAGTCAAGTGGATGTCTAGCGTACTCGTTATGGACAGAATATTTCAATTCTGCAACGGTGAATGGGAACTCGAACTCCTCATAGGTTGGTAATTGTGCCAACTCGTCAGCAGCTGCCAATGCGACCGGCAATCTGTTAGCTCTGTCCTTTTTATAAATTTCCAAAATCACTGGAGCACGGTCACCGTAGTTGGAAGCTAAATGAGCGGCCAGATCACTTGGTACTTTGTAGGCTTGAGCTAAACGAGCTGCCAGAGAGGTATCGAAGTCTTCAGCTCCGACCAATTTGTGATGTTGAGTTTGACATGGTTTGATCTCCACATGGTTAACATTCTTAGTTGGATCTTTCAATTCTGGATGAACCTTGAGAACTTCATCGACGGCGTCCTGAGACATTTCACGATAAGTAGTCCATTTACCTCCACTCAATGTGACAAGACCAGTATCAGAGGTGTGAACCAAATGGTTTCTAACCAGCTCTTGGGTAGCACCGTTCTTTGGGGCCTTTCTAGGATCCTTAACCAAAGGTCGGACACCGCACCAAGCGGATAACACGTCATCTCTCTTAACTTCAAAGGTAACATAATGTTGCAACTCTTTCAGGATTTCCTCGATTTCGTCCTCAGAAGCAACAGGGTGTTCAGGGACAGATTTCAAAGCGACATCAGTAGTTCCAGCTAAGACACGGCCTTGCCATGGCAAGAAAAACATGACACGCCCATCAGAAGTGGAAGCATCCAGCAAACCAACGTCTTTGGAGCAGTAATACTCTGGTAAAACGATATGAACACCTCCAGATGGTACCACCATTCTTGGTGTGTCCAAAGCCTTAGCAGGACTGACACCTTTGGGGTCGTGGTCCATATCCAACAGACGGTCAGAGTAAGGTCCGGTACAGTTCAAGACAGCTTCGGCTTTGACAAGGTATTCCTTTCCAGTTTCCCTGTCTCTAACACGAACACCTTTGACCTTGTTCTCAGAATTTTTCAGTAATTGTTCAACCTCGGTATAATTTAGTACGGTGGCACCTTGTTTGATGGCAGTTAAAGCAAGAGCAGTGTTGAAACGGGCATCGTTGAAAGAACCATCATGGTACACAAGGGAAGCCTTCAATCCTTCAGAATCTAGCTGTGGCTGAGTAGCAAGTGTAGCTGCTCGGCTCTGGATGTAAGAGTATCTCAGAGCTTGACGGCCTGCAAACAAATCGTACATAAGACAACCAGAATACATGTAAGGTAATTGCCACCATTTGTAAATAGGGATGGCAATTGGCAGAATGGTAGCTAAGTGGGGGGCATTTTCCAGCATGGAGGCTCTCTCGGCAAGAGCCTCAATAACCAAGTCCAATTGGGCTTTGGATAACTGGAAAATGGCCTTTTCCAAATATCTAACACCACCATGGGCCATCTTAGTAGATTTGGAAGACGTACCAGCGGCAAAATCCTCTTTCTCAACTACCAAGACGTTCAAACCTCTCAAGGAGGCATCCACAGCAGAACCAGCACCAGAAGCACCACCACCGATGATGACCAAATCAAAAGACTTTTCCGGAACATCCTCAGCAGAAAAAACCTTGTCCTTGTCCTCCTTCTTTATTTCGGGACCCAGTTTCTTGAGCATCTCTTCTCGTGAAGGCATGTTCTCTACCGTGGTCTTGAAACTTGGAAACTTGTTCACGTACTTCTCATTCTCATTCAGCAACTGAGTCTTGGGAAAGGCTACCTCGTAGGTAACATAGGCCGACGCAACCGCAGCACCCGCTAAAAACGAGGCCTTGGAGAATCTTCTAATCTGCTGACGAAACATGGATTGAAGTCGCTAGAAAGAAGAAAGAAGAAGCAGGAGAAGTTGGATCTAAATGCATGGAGGTCCTGCAATTGTCAAGCTAAGAATTTCGCGCCTCATACTGGATCTAGTGGACTGGTCATGAAAACCCTGTTAGAACTGGATTGAGAAATTAGCATACAGGGGTTGCGTTGGTTGGCCGGGGTGCTTCCTGCGTGGAGATGGTCTGATGTAGCTACCAAGTCGATTGTTACGCCGGGGTGCTATTTTCTGATTAGACTAAGTATAGAACGTGAACTAGGCATCACCTTGGGAGACTCAATGGGGGGGAACATCCTAACCTCTCCCTCCACCATGTGACATTTCTTTCAACGGTTGCTTTATTCACCCCACCACGATTTCAGCCAACCCCAAACAATTTGGTATAGCCCCATAAAAAAAATTGCATCCATCGGCTAGACAACCAATTATCAGCAGAATAACGGTATATCCAATCAATTTCTGGGGAGAACCAGTATGGGAAATGCCGTCGCAAACAACCCTTGCTTTCCGGAAAATACTCCGAGTAAATTATCCGCGGATTAAAAGCAGGATTCTTTCAACTCCGAAATTGTGCCTCCCCGAAATCCCCTCAAAAAAAATCATGCTCTCCAGAAAGTGTCGTTTCAGGCTTCCCCTCCACTGCTGTCAAATTAATCAGGTATCCCCTCCAGTTCCCCTCTAGTTTGCCTAATATCCCCTCTAACTCTCCTCCAATTGTTGCCTAAATTCCACTTTCTTGTAGCCTTCCCCCCTGACTCCCCTCTGTCTTACCCCCCTGTTCTAACTCTATCCCTCCTTTTTAGATTACCTAATCATTTTACTGCACATGTTGCTCCTATTAATCGATACATAATCACATTCACATGGCGCGACTGCGCGGTTGCTAGCCTCTCATCCTTTCCCTATTTAGCACATCTTCTCCAATGCTCTTCATGGTCTCCTCATCCAATAACAACCCCGCATTCTCGTAAACCATACTGGCTTCATATGCTGCAATGATTCGAGTTTCAGTAATTCCGATATCGCATTTGGCCAGCGCTTTCACGCAGTTGGCGTACCTCGCAATAGTGTCCTTCGTGGCAACTGATATAGGCTCGTTTTTGTCACTGTAGATTTCCCAGGAGGATTCCTCCTCCAGTCTGGTTATAGATACTGATCCCTGTCCTGGTGTGTAACTGTTGCTCTTGGCTGCAGCTGAAGAAACAGTGGAGTCTAATGCGTTGTTTCCTGTGGTAGACGGCAGAGATTTTTGATGCTGGTACAATGTCTTGGAGATCCAGATGTACCCGTTCACTCCAATGATAATCGTAATGCTTCCGGGAAGCTCATGAAGATGATTTTTCTGTCTGATAATCAGAGATGAAGGAACCTTGACGAAATATCCGTTTCTAAGTTTACCGTATTTGAGAGATCTCGTATGCAAAGAAGCTGATCCATCTTGAAAAATCGATTGAACTTCTGCGTTCAACAAATCACCTTCTTTCAAGAAATTCCTCATTTGTAACTCATCACTTTCAGATTTTCTTCTCAGAACTCCTCCAGGTAGGTTCACAGAGCCTAGCATCAATGCAGCATCTTGTCTAGCTCCAATATCTACCTTCCATCTCTTTGGTCCAACTTCTGTGATTCTCCCAACGACGTGATCTCCCGTTTCAGGCTGATACCTTCCTCTCAAAGGGACCACACTCAGAAGCTTGTTGACTTTGGAAATGGTCCCAGCTACGGAACTATATGTTTTTTCGTTCAAATAGTAGGTACCATGGCCTCTCATCCATATGGGATCCTCTGTTATCAGTTCTCCTGGAGTCACAATTGATTGATTATTATTCTTAGGTGCCAAAGATGCTTCGAGCATCTCTTCATCAGAAGACTCCACGTCTGAATCAGCATTCGGATTCAAGGGTTTTCTTATACTTATTATCTCTGTCATGCTAGTTCCTAGGTGTGAGTGTGAGCCTTCGTTTTTTTTTTTTTTGTACTTTTTGATATACCCGATTATATAAGCATAGTCTACCATCCTCATTAAACAGAAATAATCACTCCAGTTCCCTCCCTCTGTGTAAATGTCAAGACATCAGTATGATTTGGTCCAATGTTTTAAACAGCCAGGGACAACGATAGCTCGGCTATGTGATAAATGCGATGGGAGATGTCCCTCATGTGACTCCTATGTGAACCAAGCCGAACTTGCGTACATATGTGATGAGTGTTCGTTCGTCAGTAATAAAGGTGAGGGAAAATGTATATTATGTGGCAGCAAGAGCACCACGGATGCCTACTATTGCTCAGAATGTGTTATGACTGAAAAAGACAGAGATGGCTGTCCTCGGATCTTGAACATAGGTACAACCAGAAGTGATTTGTTTTATGAAAAAAGAAAAAAGAACTAAGAACGAGCAATAAAGTAGATCTGTATTATAGACAGCTGGCGTGATGCTTCAGATGCAGAGACCCTGTTGTAGCAGGGCAAAGGCTTAGTATGGCGTGTCTTTGAATGTATATAGGATATCAGGATTATGTAATGAACATCACAGCGCATCATCTCTCGCTTTTACGGGCTTCAACAATCATCGTACTCTCTGAGATACGCCAATTCCGTCCCTTTCAGCCCCATGTTTAGTCCTACTCAGGAACATTACCTGAAGAAAGAGCTTCTGGAGAAAGAGCTTCTCAGGGAGATTCAAGCAATGAGTCCTAACTACGGAGATGTCACTGGATTGCGTAAGTTTGGCCCTCCATTTGCTCCATACGACCCCATCAATGCTCCTGACTCGAAGAACCTGTCAGAATTGTTGCAGGTGCATTATCAGAACGTCGAAATTTACAACGAAGAGTTCCCTCTGTTGAGATTCTTTTTTACCAATTTCTTACAAAAGTTTCCCTTTCTCCAATACTACGAGAACCACAATGTTGCTAAGAAAAGCACTATCCAAGAGCAATTATGGATCAACAAAGTTCAGCAGTTTTACGAAATTTGGAAAAGTAAGAGGATCAGTACATCCAATGACAGAGGGTCTCTATCAAAGAGGAAGTTACTGATTTATAAGATTGTCAAGATGATGTTGATGATGTACAATACTGCTATTTTGGTATCGGGAGATGATGAATACTTCAAAAACCCTTCGGAATCTGAAACATCAGATGGCCGTTTAATGAAAAATGCCTACAAAGATATTGAGAAGATCTTGCCCAACGAATTGATAAACGTTGAAGAAATCTTGCACAATAGGGAGAATTACATTAATGGTTTATATATCAATGTCTGCGGGGTTGTCAAGGACAAGATGAAAAGTAAGATTAAAAGTATAAACCCGTTGTCATACTGGTACTCTGATACAGCTCCCACCATGAAGTCAATCTACCTGTTCATTATCTTAGTAAAAGATGAGACTACTGGAGAGACATATTACGTTAAGCGAAGGTACTCTGATTTTAAGAACTTAGATAGCCAATTATTGCGCCATTTTCCTGGAAAACAACTTCCCTCTGCGCCCTCCAAAATCAAGATGAGCTCGGAGTTAAACGAAGAAATGGACGACACAAATGCGGATGACGTTGATGTAACATCCCTGGAATCGAATGACCCTGTTCAAAATGTCACCAAGAAACTTTCTGACTTCAAAGATTCTGTTTCCAAAAGTGCCCAATCTGGTAATCTTTTCAATTTAAATGGAAACACTTCTAAACAAGAGATCTTGCAGAGCTTCCCCAGAGAGAAACTTAGACTTGCACTTAGAGGTTATGTTCAGAATTTGATACGAATCCCAGAGGTTAGAAGCTGCAGTATATTGAAAGAGTTTTTGAAAAAAGACTGCTATCATGAGCTATCGAACAAGGAGGAGGAAGAGATTAAGAATAGGATGAAACTGGATGACTTGTTAATCATACAGCAAGTGAAATTTCAACAGGAAATTGTCAATTCCGTTAACAATCTCCAAGTGAATATAAATCAGTTGAAAGAACAAATTTTTGGCAATGGTGAAACTGGTGAACAGGGACTCCTGTTCTTGTTCAAAGAGATCGAAATGAACACCAAAGTGGTTGAGTTGTCTCCACAATTGCAGAGTTTTATTGAACTGTTCAAGTTAGAAGTTGCATCTACTATTTATGATTTTTTTGTATCTTCAGATTCATCTATTGAAAATTTTACACTGTTAACCAAGATTCACCAGTTCTTCCCGTACAAGATTGTTCAAACCATTCTGAGGTTCACTAACCCAATGACAATAATGAAAAAAATGATAGACTTGTTCTTGTATCAGCCGTTAGGAAGTGGGAAATCTCTGATGCAGTTCGTCTTTACACATATCCTCAACGATGACTTGAAACGGTTAGAAAAGGAACTATTGTTCCTGAACAAGAACATCACCAGTAAGTATACCGGAGGTGACGTTTTGGTCGCCAAAATTGATGAGTACATGGAGGAGGAGGATAACAATGTTATTATTGATATCAAAGCAACTTGCCACAAGTACAATATTGATTTAGTGTTGGCTTTGCTGTTGAACAGTAACCAATTGAAAACGAAGATTGATCAGAAAGTATTGGTAGAAGTTCTTGCTAGTTATAAGAAATGGAGTAATGACGATCTGGGATCTGATGAAGCTAAACTTTATATTGATTTGAGAACGCTATTTGAAACAAAACTTCGGAGAAGAGACAAGGACTTATCAAAAGAGTTGTGGGATTCACCATATTTGATCCAACTAATAAAAGAGCTGATTGCCATTTTTTTCCAACCATTGATTGTCATATTCACTAAAGCCAATCTCCACAAGTATATTCCTATCTTTAAATCTTTCATCGAAGATTTAATTGACCTAATAAAAAGATACCATAACGATTACAACTCCATGATCAACGAAAATGGTTCGGTTGTTTTAGATTTTGTTGCTGTATTGACCAAGTACCAAGACTATTTGTTAGAGTTTATCCACAATTTGTACATGAATGATGGGAAAGGTGACGATGAACAGGTTTTCATGCAACTGATCCAATGGTTCAACAGTTTCATCAAGTTACTGACTTTTGTGAAAACTCAGCGTCCTGATTTAAAAATTGATCTAAATGCAGAACTTGACCAATTTGTAAGCCTTCACAACTCTCAAGTTGAAGATGATAGTCAAAAAATAAATCTGGACAAACTGCGATTGGAAATTGATAGAAAGATTCAAGAGATTAATCGGCGTAAAGAAGCGTATCAAAATATTCTGGTCAGTAAGGACAACGGAGAAAATAACCCTGCCAATCTTGTGGAACAGGACCTTTTGGCACAGAACCGTAATAAAATGTTGACTAAAAATTGGAATGAGATACATGGCAAACTATTTAGTGAACTGGATAAAGGTGATAGCAAGAACAGTTTTGTTCAGGATGTTTTGGGGATTCATCAGGGAGAAATGGATGAGCTCAACTTGGAGTTTCTGGAATGGGAGGAACATGAGCGTGAGGACCCTTCAAACTCCATTGTTTTTGCTAGGACTGAAGAAGAAGCATTGTCTGCAATCGACCAAGAATATCTTAAACATGGCAAAGAGACATTCAAGAACTTCATTGAAGCCGATGAATTTGAAAACGTCACTAGCCATGTGAAGACAGAGTTGAATAAACTTTTCAGTATCAACAGAGGAGAATTTATACGCCGGTTAAGTTGGAAAGTTCTTAGTTGCTACGTAGAGTAGATTGCAATACTTATGTACAGAGATATCAAAATCTAAAAAAAAAAGGAAGTAACTACTAAACAGGAAACAACATCAATTCTCTCTACTCGACATCATCGCCGTGAGATGACTGGAGTGAAGACTCACCTAAAATGTTCACCACGGCCTGCGGGGGTTGAATTGCGATCAACATAACAACAAGCTCATAAATGTCCTCACGAACGGATTTCTGGTAGATGTTCAAGATGGAAGTTGGGTTTGGGTAGGTAGAAAGAGCCTTGTAGAACTCGATAGCGGCATCAATCTCTTTATTGGGGACGCTTGAGAGTTGCTCACCGAGAGTGATGTGTTTGTAAAAGTATTGTTCCTTCTCAGCGACGTCGCTCAAAACCGGTTCCTCCTTCAAAGCTTGCTCTAAACGTTTTCTCAGAAGAACTAAAGTTTGCTTTTTGGATTGTTCTTTGTCCTTTTGCAACTTTTTCTGGTAACTTTTGGAGTTCTTCTTCAAAGTTTTACGAAAGGAGACATTGTTTCTTCTTTGGTAATCGAAATAGATTGCGTAGCCGACGGTGGCTCCCAATGCGGCTAAGGCGGTAATTGTGAAAGTCTTTGACATGGAGGGCACTTGATGGAAAAGGATGAAGAAGACAGAGAAATGTTGAAAAAATTCGAGGCTTCTTGCGAAAATCATTCATTACGTAATGGCATCTTAATGGAAAAAAATTAGCCCTTACATTTAACACTTCAAATGGCAGGACACAAGAGAACAACTTTGAGAAATAAGGTTGAGTCTAGGCAGACTAGTAGGGTGGTTGGAGCCACTAGAAAGGTTCAAAAGAGTTCTCTTTTAAACGATCATAATGCTTTTTTGCGAAGGAATAAAACTACCAAGGTTCAGAAAAGATTAGATAAAACATTAGGCTTTGTACAGAAAATGAAACAAAAGGCCGACTATGACAAAATTGCAAACAGAAACAGTTATAATGACAGGTTAAAACCCAAACTGGAGGAATTATTAGATGTGCTGCCCGGAGGTGATGAGATAAGAGGTACTCAACCGGGTCATGGCTTCACGGGAGAAAGTGCTCAGTTCATACAGGCTCCAGCAAGAAAGGGACCAAACCCAACAGGGTCTCTGAAAAGCAGAAGAGCAGTCACCGATGCAGAAACACAGCGTTTCAGAAAAATCCTTCAAGATGAACAGTTCAAAAAGAGCCCATTTGAGGCATTACGTAACCAGATTTCGGGAAATATGACACAGGAAGAGAGAACCACCAAAGAAAGAAAATAGATAAATAAAATAAATGGCTAATAAGATCTATACCACATTCTGTGTGTCTGCCCGTCCATCATTTTCTTTTGTAACTGGAACACTCCGTACATCAGAGCTTCCGAAGTTGGGGGGCAGCCTGGGACATAAATATCCACGGGAACAATACGGTCCACACCACGAACGACACTGTAAGAATAGTGGTAATAACCACCACCATTGGCACATGAACCCATGGAAATGACCCATCTAGGATATGGCATTTGGTCATAGACTTGTCTGAGAGCTGGGGCCATCTTATTGGTGACGGTACCAGCAACAATCATAATATCCGATTGTCTTGGAGAGGCTCTGAAAATAATACCCAATCTATCTTGGTCGTATCTTGGTGCGGAGACGTGCATCATCTCGACGGCACAGCATGCCAGACCGAATGTCATTGGCCAGAATGACGATTTTCTAGCCCAGTTTTTCATCTTGTCGAAGGTTGTGAATGTATAGTCCAGAAGGTTTGTATGAGGACGTTTAGAGAGCACGGGGATGTCGGTGGGAAGGTCTGACGAGTAACTATGCGAAGTGGCCACCTGCTTTGAGGCGTACCTAACTGAGTGTGCCAAAGATCGGGAGATCTGGGTTCTGCATGGCACAAACATTGTGGTATATTAGTATGAACGGGTGATGATGTTGGTGTAGTGAGAGAGAGAAGAGGTTTAGTGAGAATGATTTTGATAATCAAAAAATTGCAGAGCGTGATTGGTTGGATATTGAGTGGGGTACGATATTTTGTGGAGGAAGTAGTCTGGGGAGGTTGTCGGGGGAGGAGCAAACGGAGGCGGAAGGGCTCCCAGCTCGCCCAGCAATTACCGGCTTCCGTCTAGCACGTGATTGCTCCCAATTAATGGCATGCCCAAACTGGAAAAACCCATCCATGACATATTTCTCCGTACTAATTGTCAAACACCAGCCTTCTCTTCGCTTCTGACGTCTTTCACCTCTAATTTTGGTCTACTATCAAGTTCTCACACGCTAATCCTCGTAAATCTTGAATTGCATTTAGCATAACCATTTTAACCACCGTTTTCAGGTAACAGTGCATCGAACGACTCACCGCTTCGCTTAAAAAACCGGGCAGAAAAAAAAAAATTCTTCGCACAAAACCTACAATCAATATCTTCGAACCCAAACATCCAATATCAAGTGTTGCTCCCTCAATTATTTCTTTTCAGTTTTTCAAAACTTCGTGTAAATTCTTCTTTAAAGGTGAACGGCGGTCCAACAATTTCGAATTAGGACCTTAACAGCTGTGTTTTTGTGTCATTTCTTCATTTCTTTCCGTACCCACAAAAAGACTCATTACCCATCGATATGAGTGCTTCTGCCCAGTCGAAGCAGAAACCTACCGTCGCTGAACGCAGGCCGTCTGTGGTCGAGAGACGCTACTCCCAGAGCATTTCTGATCGTCGAAGAGGGTCTATCATCCCAGAACTGGCTGGTTTAGAGAAACCGCTGGAAACCAATATTGCTTCGGAGTTCGACGTCGTAATCGTGGGAACCGGTCTAGTTGAAGGTATCTTGGCTGCCGCTTTGGCATGGCAAGGCTCTAGTGTACTTCATGTGGATAGTAACGCGTACTATGGTGACAATTGTGCTACTTTAACTATTGACCAGCTCAAAGTATGGGTCGACCAGGTTAACGACCACAAAATCCCCGGATTCTCAACTGCTTCATTGTATATTCCCAGACCCAATGTGATTGTTTCCCGTAATTATGGAATCGATCTAACACCAAAGATTTTGTTTGCCAAATCCGATTTGCTTGATTTGTTGATTAAATCAAGAGTTCATCGATACTTGGAGTTCCAACCGCTGTCAAACTTCCATACCTATGAAGATGACTCGTTTGGAAAGATGCAGACTTCGAAGCAGGAAATATTTACCGACCAATCGTTATCGTTGATATCGAAAAAGCGGTTAATGAAGTTTCTCAAATTTGTATTCGAATTTGACCAAAATGAAGAAAGTCTCTCAGTTTGGACTTCTTATGCCGACAAACCTCTAACAGAATTCACTAATGAAACGTTCAAGCTGGAAAGCCAACAAATTTCAGAGTTGGTCTTCACATTAGGACTGGCACCTATTCCCAACATTCCCACTAAAGAAGGTTTATCAAGAATAAGAAGATACCTTACCTCCTTCAACATCTACGGAAAGTTCCCTGTACTCTACTCTAAGTTTGGTGGACCTGGAGAGGTTTCTCAGGGATTTTGTAGATCTGCTGCAGTGGCTGGTACCACTTACAAGTTGAACACTAGGTTACGCAAGTTCGATCCAAATACCAAGACGGCTACTTTCTCTGATGGCTCTCAAATCAAAGTGAAAGAGAAACTGATTTGTTCTCCTACTCAGGCTCCAGAAAATGCTAAAAACATTCCTCTCAAACGCAATTATGCAATCACTAGATTGATTGCTGGTGTTACTAAAGATTGTAAAGAGTGGTTTTCGGAGGGTGAGAGTGCTGCTATCGTTGTTTTTCCAGCCAACTGCTTACCAACTAACAATGCTTATCCGGTACAAGCGGTGATTTTAGGTGCTGGCGCTGGAGTATGTCCTGAAGGTCAGTGTCTGTGGTACCTTTCCACCTTGGCTCCTGAGGAGTCAGCAGGCAAAGACCTCGAGGCTGCGCTGAATAAAATGGAAGAATCTATACTCAGAGAAAGTGAGTTTGATGTTGATGAGTCTGAATTTCAGTTTGATGATAAAGGAGTTCCCGTTCTGAACTCTGTAAAACTTGGAAAGTCGTTCATGGGTTTCGTTCCGTCTAAGAAACTTCAGTACGTTTTCAAGTTGCGATTCGTTCAATTCACAGATGTCGTACCGTTTGGTGTCGTACACAAGGAATACTTTGACACTGAATCGCCATCCTCCAAATACGATCCAGACGCTCCAGATAATGGTATTTTCTACTCCAATATGCCTTCTTCCGAACTTTCCTACGATGGTGCTGTCACTGAGGCCACACTCTTGTATTCGAAGATAGTTGGTGCAGATGATGACTTTTTTGACGTAGATTTTGAAGACGAAGATGAAGTTGCAGCTGAAAGAGAAGCAGCTGGCAATGCAACTTCTACGACTACTTCCAACTCTCTCCCCACATCAAGGCCTGAATTTAGAGGAACGTCTGTGGGTTCTGAGTTTGCCATTGTAGACGAAGAAGATGACGATGATGAAGAGATGGGTGACGCGGGCGAAAAGTTCAATGACGAGATGGATTTTGTACTTTGAGGCACCCGATAGATGTTCTGTACTGTAAATGTTTCTAATATTATAGATACTCAATGTGAGTAATACCTGTGCGGCGCTCGTTCAGTGCGGCGTTAATGCTGCCAACAGCTGACGTTCCTAACGTTCCTAACTCTTTTTTCGCACTCCATCAAGGAACACCTGAAGCTGTTCATCATGTGATCAGGGCTAATGCCCTACCGCGACACTAAAGTATTTTTTTTCCACCGTTGGTTCATCTTCTTTTATTCATTCATAGTACTGACCGGATTACATCTGTGGAAGAAGTCTACTACTCGAAACAATCATAGAAAACATGTCTGACGTTGAACAACAAGTCGTTGAAGAGGTTGAGGTTGCCGTTGAGGAAACCTCAGCATCCATCTCCATTGAAGATGCCGTCAAGAAGGTCTTGAGAATTTCTTTGGTCCACGATGGTTTGGCCAGAGGTTTGAGAGAGGCTTCCAAGGCTCTGTCTTCTGGTGCTGCCCAACTGTGTGTCCTGTGTGACTCTGTCACTGACGAGGCCATCATCAAGCTGGTTGAAGCTCTTTGTAACGAGCCAGAGGAGAAGATCCCTCTGATCAAGGTCTCTGACGCCAAGCAGTTAGGTGAATGGGCTGGTCTATGTACTTTAGACCGTGAGGGTAACGCCAGAAAGGTTGTTGGTGCTTCTTGTGTTGTCATCAAGGACTGGGGTCAAGACTCCGAGGAGCGTCACGTTCTTTTGGACTACTTTTCCAGCAACTAATTTTTTTCTGGATTTAATTAGTCTTTATAGTTTTTTTTCTCTAATGACATTTTAAATTATAGAAATAACGGTATGTCAATTGTAGATGGTGCAGGTGTTCTTCTTGTGGTGCTGGGCTCAGGTTCTTTGTGGGAGTTGTCATCTAAGATTATGAATGGTGTTTCAGTGGCTTGAGGTCTGGCATGAGATCTGGTCTCTCTTCTCTTGAGATAATCATCTAGCGTTATCTGGTTTGGATCTAAATTATTGGACAAGGCGTATTGGATGATTTTGATGTTTTGATCATCCTCCACTAACTGCTCCACATGGGTATTATTGTAACAATACTCCCAATTCAGGTTATCAATCTCTTCATCATTGACGTTTTCCCAAAATCGAAAATCGATGACGGAACCAGTATAAGACTGATCATGGGGGTTACGTACAAGAAGACTCGTGGAGGTCAATCCAGAGATACTTTTCTGCAACTTAATACGATTCGATATTTTAAAACTTCTGAAAATCTTGGCCCAAGTTTCAAACCGGTAATAACATGTTAGTGAGTCGGAGATCGTCTGATTAAACTCAAGGTTATCATTCATCTTTTGCGGTTTCCAAACAGAAAGATCTTGCAGGTAAATTTTTTGGCTTGGGTATTGATGTTTAGAATGGCCGATTTCACTTTGAGAAATAAAAACCAACTTTCTATTAGAAGGTATGGGATTATCTTTGACATAGACAATTAGAGCGTCAGTGTTAACATCCTTTAGATCTTTCATGACATCATAAAGGAGAGAGCCGCTCAGCAAAGTACTCAATACAAGTTCGGTTTCATCAAGACTGAACCTTTCTTCGAAATCTTCTTGGTCAGCGTAAGTTTGGAATTCGACTCTCTCTAAGATGGCATTATCTTCAAAGATTACCGCAAAGGGGTGGCCATCTCCTTGATAAGAGAATGTGCACTCTATTTCGTTTTTATCTGTGTTAGTTGAGGCGTTGTTACCGCCGAAGGTAGTTTGATGAGAAGTATGGATGTTGACACTCTCCACAAACAGCTGCACATCCAATGAGAGGCTGATTTCTGACTCTTCCAGCTGGTCAGAATCTTGGGTCACTGAAATTTGGGTATTTGACTCCTGAGCATTATGGTCTGCATTCAGAATGAAGCTGGTAAATAAGGACTTGGCTAACGTTAAGGCCACTCTAATTGTTTGATTATCGTTGTACGCCGTGAAATGGACCCCGTGAGAGTTGATCGTGACTTTGGCGGTGGTGCCAATTGAGGCGATGCATCCAAGGACCGAGGAGATATGGCTCAATGCATTAGTAGTGGCCAAAAACACTAGATCATGTGAGCTCATTGAGTTGATCCTTAGTACAAGGAGATCCGGAATATATTGGCTTACCCACAACGGAAATCATAGCCTGGAAGGAGAAGGCTGGGGGGAGTCTGGCAGAGGAGATATCTCGAAATTGGACGGACTTCCACAGGACACCAAGTTATCATATGCACTATTACATGATACCTCTTTCTACAGCTCTCCTCTCCTCAATACTCTCCCTTCTTCAACATGAAATCCACAAAGAGAAACACTTTTTTTGGCTTGGCAGCCCTTGGGGCACTAGGACTGGGGTACTCTGTTTACAAGAGTTTTATAACGTCCGACAAATCCTCATCTCTTATCAACCTAGGCATCAACCAAGAGAGGAAATCATATACGAGGCAAAAAGTCGCCATCATCGTCTCAGAGAGTATACTAGCAATACAATTACCTATACAGGAGATCCTCAAAAATACCAAAGACGTCGTGTTTGTGCTGGCGCCGACAATAGCCAAGGACGAATTTCTACGAGAGAACGAGGTGGACTCTGGTCTCTCCTTCAAAGTCATTGAGACAGGCACTGCAATAGGTTGTTTCCACGTATTGAAGCACATTAAAGCTACTTATAACATTTTCAACTTGCACGATTTCTTGCCGAGTTCAACGAAGACTTCAAGTGATAATGAACAGTTGACTTTTGACTTGGAAGAATATGTCAATCTCCATCTCAATAACTTTCTTCAAAACGTAGTTGAACTACCAAGTGACTCAACTTCTATTCAAGAAACAGTGAATCAATATATATACAATTAGCGGCGTCCGGTGATGTCTCTCTTGCCACTGAAAACAACATTCTCCACATCTTTATTGATGTAGCCATATTCATGTTTACTCCAGCCAGCCAAATGGGTAGGTTTTGTCGGTACAGGCGGTTTGCGTTTCTCAACTAATTCGGGGCCTATTGAATTGGGAAATCTCTCTTTATCCTTGATTGTCAACTGTCTAGAAAGTGCTTGAATTGTCATCGCAACTTGGTAAGGATCCTTACCCTCATAAAGATCAACAGTTTGAAACAATTCGTTTTCTGGAACCCCAATCACTTCTCTCGCATACTGAAGAAAATTTGCGATATTTTCCATCTGCACAAATGGCATCTTTGATGCCTTATACTTGATCTTTCCAGGGTCTATAACATCAATCAATTGGCACAAGTACACACCGTCTCTCAGTAACTCTATCAAATCAGTCTTGTCTATAAATTCTTCATCCGGTATGGACTTGCCTGACGGCCGTAGCATCTGGCCAAAAAGCCATTTTTTGATGTCCGAAATCAGCTTGGGGTTGTTATACCTTGCCAAACGAGAACTTTGAAGATCATCATCCAGGGAGGGTACATCCTTTGGCAAATCTGAATAAAGCTCTTGCCTGAATGACATTTTTGACAGGAAGGGACCGTGCTTCTTCCCTGGAGGATGGTGTCAAAGGTACGGAGCGGGGCCCAGTTTCCTGATCAGACAGAAATAAAGTGGGATGGCCCGACTTGTGGCTTAGACATATGTGGTAGTGCGAACTCCAATTAACAAGTGGAGGCAGGTGGGGAACGGTGGAGATCTCTCAATCAATTAACCATAAAATAATAGCAAATAGGATGAGGAGCCGACAGATTGGAAACAAGAAATTGAAATTGGTGCATCTGTCCCTTTAGGGTTGTGATAGTGATTATGCACGACGGCACGCCACGCAAGCTTACTAATTTGTGAAACGACGACACTGACAACAGGAAAAAGATCAAGCATTGGCCCGTAGGCGGCAGCAGTTTCTTGTTTTCGTATTATTTAGCCGCACTTGTTGGAAGCTTGGAAGCAAGATTGTGGAATGCTAAGATATATGCAGCAAGAAAATTTACTTCTGACGTTATTAAGGGGGTGTTTACATCATCAGCTGAAATTTTTCAAACGGGTAGCGAGATGCTTGACGTTGACTTGTAGCATACATGGAGCATGTAATCAGAAATGAGGTCCAGATTGCTAATCAGCTGCAGTAATTTATTCGATGGACGTTTATGTTGTGTCATCAAAAAATTTCATTCAGAAAAATGACGCAGGTCGTGTCCACACAAACAGATGGCACATTTGTAGGAGTCCGCTGATAGGCTAGAGTGGGTCGCTACGAAGCCGACTTTTCGGCGAATGCCAAGCACACCGAGAAAAATGTGTGGCAATTGGATCCAAAATGTTTTGACTGTGCATAAACAGCTTCGAAGGGATCACTACATACACAAGAACTTGTGAAGAGAAGGATTTCATCAGTATCTTTAATAATTATATCAGATACGGCCCGATCGGCCCAATGAAATCTGCAATCATTTATGCGAGAGCGAAAAAGGCAACCACCGTGCGCGGTTCGATCCATCACCTAGACCTCTACAACTGACATGTGCGTTTGGGACGTTTCTTGTCAAATGTGTCCTTTTGAGACACGATGAAACCTCCCCAAGAAGAAAAAGAAATGTTCAAAAGTGGAGGAGCAATGTAGGGGCTGAAACGATCAAAACATGAAGGGGAAAGGCGAGAAACATCTTGACATTGGATGGGATGAAATGCATGACATGAACAACACTACTTAACCTATTTCAGATAATGTTATTGGTCAACGGTGGGCCCACTTAATAAAATTTTCATCCGAGGACGAAACGGGGTGTGGAAAATCCCCACTCCTTCAATTAGGTAGATAACCAGGTATTCCACTTTTACTCACACGTCTCGAAATTAGTAATATAGCTACTGGAAAGAGTTCTGTTCCCTACTATAAACGCTATGTAGTGCCAGCCGCGCGTTATCGGTGACAACCAATTTAGGAAATTACCTGTGGACAGGTGCTGTGATATCATCACTTACGGCACATTCAAGTTTTCAAACAGGCTTTGACGTGAAAATTGGATCTTTCATGCATTAATATAAAATGGGGAATTCGCACTTTTTCTCGTATAAATTTATTAAAGGCAAGTAGAAGATGGAGATATCAAGTTTGGTCAGCCGCCCAGCAACGAAAACTACCTACCAGTTGCCCCTAAGACCTGCCAGCGTGGAACCAAAGGGTGCTGTCTCTGAACCTAGTGCCGAGGCCAATGTGAAGCTTCCCTCCATTCATGACATGCTGAGCGATGTGCAATTGGGAATGCAACCATCTTATTTTCAGCCACGTACCTACACTCCCTCGCCTGTTATACTTCCAGCTCCATCCACAAGCTCTCCGATGGTAGTTCTACAGCCTGTGGGCGCTTATTCGTACCAGCAACATGTGTTTCCAGCAAGCCCTCAGCCGCAATCATCTCTTTGCCGAACCAGCACCGTCAATTCTCCATTGGAACGGTCTGTGGTGGCATCACTACCCTCCCCTCCCCCCTCTTCCACTTCCACTTCCATTTCGTCCACTGCAACTGCTAGACGACCCGTATCACCTGGCCCAAGAACGGAGAAAAAGATAGCCAAGCCCGGTCTTGTCGGATCCACTGTGTCAGACAGTAAGAAACGCAGGTCAAACCTGCCAAAAAGAACCACAACCATCCTTTCAGACTGGCTGGTCAACAACCTGAACCATCCATACCCCAACCCAAGACAAAAACTAGAGCTGATTGAGCAGACGGGTCTGACCAGTCAACAGTTGAGCAACTGGTTCATAAACGCTAGAAGGAGAAAAATCAACATTCTTAGAGAGGTGCAGAACAATACTCGTGAAACGGTCTGAATGTTGTTGTGACAAATGTATTATTATTTAGTTATTACGAGGTATGGGTTATGATTGGTTTGCTGTTCAGTTGGTTTAGTAAGGTATATAGATATAGAATAAAAACCGTTATTTTTAGAAAAAGGGGGAGAGGTGATGTGATCGCCTTGCCTCACTTGGTCTGGAACTCAGCGAACTTAATCGCTATTTAGGTTTTTGTACCTACTTCACATACGCGAACTGAGACTGCGTGCATGAGATTTGGTGGAAAAATACTAACTAGCCTCCGAACGAAAGCGTTTTGAAGATATCTGCAATCTGTCGGTCCTTCATTGAGGCACCGAGGCACAGTTGTAATAGAATTCGGCTCTTCTGGGGGTTCAGGTATCCGCTAGCCATACATCCGTCAAACTGCACCGTCTTGCCTTCAATCTCAAGCTCCCTCGGTAAATTGGCGATGGGAACCATTCCGTCCATTGACCTTTTGGAAAAAACTATTGGCGTACCAAACTCCTTCCAGGCCTTGTACAACTCTATATTTGTCTCTTTGCTCAAAGACCCAGCCCCCATTGTTGCAAAAACCACGCCTCGAACATTTAGTTGTGATGCACAGAGACGCACGATTTGAGGGTCAAACCCCTGATGGGCGTAGAGAACTATGACTTTCGGAAACGGAGCAAGCTCAAAGTACTGTATACCAGTTGGCTTCGACGCAGGGAAGAAATAGTGGATTTCGTTGTTGACTATGTTGCCCAAGTATCCTTGAATCACACTCTTGAATGTATCTAGAGAGTTGGCGTTGGACTTGGTGATGTAGAATCCCGATCCAATCTGATCGTTCAACGCTATGAGCACTCCTCTGTTCCAGCTCTCTTTATTGCATGCAACACATATTGCTTGGTATAAGTTCATAGGTCCATCTGCGGAGATGGCGGTGGAAGGCCTCATTGATCCAGCCATTACAATAGGTTTGGATGTGTTAACTGTCAATTGCAGCAAGAATGCAGTCTCCTCCATGGTGTCTGTACCATGGGTGATGACTACGCCATCAAAACTGTCGTCACGTATGCTTCGACTAACAGCTTCGTGCAACATCAGTAACTCCTTCTCGCCAAACTCCTTTGAGTCGACATTCAGGATTTGTTCGTATTCCAATTCACATACGTTCGACAAATCCGGAATAGAGCTCAACAAATCCTCAATAGTCAAGTCTACATGGTATCCAGCTGTCTGCGATCCGCTCTCTCCCTTCGAAGCAATAGTTCCTCCCGTTCCAATTACCTTGATCCGAGGAGTCTTTAGCGTCGAAACGGAGCCTCCCAAACTGGACCCCGAGTAAGATCTTGCCGTTCGAATATGGAATACGGTGTGGCAATCGTCACATACGACCTCCTTAGTATCAGTGGACATGGGCTCGATTCAGCTGTGTATTGAAGTAAAGACAAATAGTGACTGTGACAGATTTATCGCCAACTTGTTGTCATCTGGATGCCTAACGTGTCTCGCGTTTCTTTTTTTTCCGTAAAAAAAAATTAACCCGCCTTCACATCTCATCTCCTCCACCCTATTCATTTGTACCATCCTAAAACTCACTTGCTCAACTTGTTTGTTCCCTTCTTCAACAACCTCACCTTCTTGTCGTCTCATTTTCTGACTGCCAATGGTCACTGTATCTCTTGGAAAAGCACTCTCAGTCATTCCTTACCCAAAAGTCCACCTTGACAAGTTTCCTCCCACTCGAAAGCCAGATGACGCTAACAAAACCTACCAGCCCAACCTTGATCGAATCAGAAGGTCCCAGTACCCTTATTTAAAAGACTTGACTTACCTGGACCATGCAGGTACTACCCTTTATCCTGTTTCATCCCTCCAGCAGACAGTGCGATTGTTGTCTGGATCGTGCATGGGTAATCCTCATTCCATCTCTCAATGCTCACAGGTAAGCACCCATATCGTGCAAGAGGCAAGAGACGTAGTGTACTCGCTGCTGGACGCTGACGCTGATGAATACGATGTCATCTTTGTGGCCAACGCTTCCCAGGGAGTAAAGTTGGTGGTAGAAGGTTTCAGAGACACCTTTGAAGATTTTGACTATGTCTACAGCATTGACTCGCATACTTCCCTAATTGGACCTAGAACTGTGGCCAAACATTTCAAATGTTTCAAGGATCCTTATTCAGTAGTAGAAGAGTACTCCTTGGAAACACCTCAACGTCCAGTATTAGTATCATGGACTGGACAATCCAACTTCACTGGTGAAAGGTTTCCAAATTCGCAGTACAATTTGCTCTTCAAGTCGATAAGTGGTAAAGTTTACACTCTACTTGACGCCGCTTCCTTATCAACATCAAAGCCACCTTCTTTGAGAAATCTTACCTCTCTTGCTAAACCTGATTTTGTTGTGCTATCGCTCTACAAGATTCTCGGTTACCCAGACATCGGGGCATTAGTTTGTAAGAAATCAGCCGGCAACTACGTTTTCAGTGGAAAGAAATACTTCTCAGGTGGTACCGTGGAACAGGTAGCTCTGTACACTGATTATGCCAAAAGGAATCTTGAATTACACTCTATTTTAGAAGAGGGCACTCTACCAATTCATACTTTAGCTGCTTTAATCTCTTCGTACAAAGCTTTCTTGTCTCTTTACGGGAGTTTCTTTAATATCTCGGACCATGTCAACCACATTACAGCTGAAGCGTACGCTCAGATGAAGAATCTCGTTCACGACAACGGTGTTGCCTTGGTGAGATTTTATGGAAGTGAAACTTACGGAGATGCTAACTTACATGGTCCTATCATTGCATTCAACTTGTTTGACAGCTCGGGCGAACCAATCGGCTACTCCAAAGTTGAGAAGGCCGCTTTCAAAAACAACGTATGTTTGAGAGTGGGAGCCATGTGTAACTACGGTGGACTAGCACAACACTTGGGGACAAAAGATGCCCAATTTTTCAAAGAAGCTCAAGTTTGTAACTTTATATGTGGTGATGAAAATGATATTGTTGACCAGGATAAGAAAAGTCATAGAGGTGTCGTTAGAATAAGTTTTGGCGCAATGACTTCTGAAAAGGATATTCAAATTCTGATAAAAATGCTAAGTGAGTTTCTAAGCATTACTCTGCCATAGAATACTATATAACGGGCCATACTCCCAGAGATTAATTGCTAAAAATTTCCTGAGTCTTTAATGTCATATAATTTCCAGACACTCTTCTTTCAATATCAGGGCGTGTGGTCTAGTGGTATGATTCTCGCTTTGGGTGCGAGAGGCCCTGGGTTCAATTCCCAGCTCGCCCCTGTATTTTTTTGTAGTTTTTTTTTCCAGAAATTCTAGAGACAATCTACAGAACCCTAACCACTTAATGCCTTACTCTATTTACTATATCAATGAAAGAACTGCCACTCCCTCAACATGGTGGGTTTGAGGAAAAAAATCGAACCCTCTGATGCTATCAATCCTGTATTGGAATCCATTGGAGGTATTATTGATGAAATACTCCAAGTCTCTTGCCTGTGAGTGGACATTGCAAGATATGTAGATGATCTTCTTGGGTTTGAACTCTGATAATTGAGTAAGAAAAACGTCATCACACCCCTTTCTTGGAGGATCCAGAATAATCGAAGTTTGGTCCCTCGGAAGTTGAATATCCGCAAAGATTTTTTCAGCTTTTCCAGTGATAAATTCACAGTTTTCGATATTGTTCAACTCGGCATTATGTGTTGCAAACTTGACGCTATCAGCACTAATTTCCACTCCAATAACCTTTTTGACTGAGCTGGCACAAGATATGCTGAAAAGTCCAGACCCACAGTACGCATCAACTAGGTAGTTCTCTCCGTTGGGATCTAGCTTCAGGTTATCCTGTACGTACTTGATGATATCTGGAAGAATAGAATTGTTGTTTTGAAAAAACTCTCCCGCAGAGAATTGGAACTTGTTTCCGTTAATAATTTCGGTGACAATTTGACGAGGTTCGGTGACACATGTTTTTAACTGCTTGGAGCCATCAGGTAACTCCACTTCAGCTTTTGATATTTCACCAGTGCCATCCCTTGATCCTTCGCCTGTCTCAACTGGTGGATCTGCTACAGGAGTTGTGTTTTCTCTCAGAAGGATCGTGGCACCTCTTTTGTAATTGTTGTAGGTAGATTCGAATTTTTTCCTTTCGTTACTAAGTCCAGTGTTGATGATGCTGGTACCAATAAGACATTCCTCAATATCGACAATAGATGAGTTAACATCTACAATTTCGGGTCTAAACTTAGGACGACCTTTACTTCCGAAACCAAACGAAGGTTTCTGAAAATCTTGAGTCTTACGTCTTGGAATCTCAAAATGGGGGGTCAGTTTAGTCCTATAGCTGTATTGCAGAGGAGAAGGTACGGTAGAGCCCATGTCAGGCAGCTTTCCACTCGCCGTCAGTATAGGAGCAAAGAACTTGTATGCATTAACGATGGTATCTCTTTTCAGTAGTAACTGTTGCGCATATTCTATGGGCTGATACTGACACCCAGAACATACCCCAAAATACTTACAATCGACAAGCGAGTCATTCCTCATACTTGATGGGGATAGTATTTTAAGAAGATCACATTCAACATGTAAGGGATGAGATTTGAAAACTTTGATGGAAACTACATCTCCAGGCAGGCCAAACGGCACTATAGCGACCTGCTTCTTGGTGTTTGTTTCCGCAGGCCCATCAATGAGAGCTATACCGTCACCGTTCGAGGTGAGAGATAAGACGTTCACTTCGTCGACGATTCTATGATATTTTTGCTGTATCGAGCTGTCATTCAGGATAACATCCATTGGATTGGAAATGTCAGCTAGTGATAAACCATGCTCTTTGCAAAGATGTTCAATTTCAAATCCCAAAACTCCTCCAGGCGACGTTGGATCTACATTCTTCTTCTTGTTGTACTTTCTCTTGATTTTCTTGGGGGGTTTTGTGGACTCTGGGCGACCTAACGGTCTCTTCTGGGGTAAACTGATAGGTTCAAGTGATGCCGATGACATTGTGTAAAATGATCCCAAAAATGAACTTTGAAAACGGAGGTTATAAATAATGGACACAGATCTTTTCAAAAGGTGCATCAAGCGGGAAATTTCCTCCGTCTGATTTCAACTGCAAAGGAGTTTTATGTATATACAGAAAATCTGCGTATCTGGGATATTTTTTTCTTAGTTTATAAAATTTCTCTTTCCAAAATAGAAAAATAATGTTCAACGTGATCTACCATGTGACTAAATCACGTGCCAGGTGACTTTCTGGAAAGGGAACGCGAACTGCTGTGGGTGCTGCATATTTCAGACTCCGGTGGGTGGAGGTTACGCCATATTATCAAGGATTCGCAAACTTTTGGCATCCTATGCCATAACGGCGGATCTTTTTTTCCGAAAGAAGCATGGGTTCAGCAATGGTTGAATTTAAAGTTTTTCGGCAACCCTCCGGAGTACAGCCACGTTTAGAGTCAGTTGTTATTCAACCAATTGGACTCTCTCTCCCATCCAGTCAAGACTACTCAATGCGCCTAGGCGTATCTCCTGGACCCTTTAGGTATTCTCCGCGAATACATAGTACTCTGGAAGGGCCTGTCGTTTTTTTCCCCAGTCGGGTCGGCTGAGGTCTGGGAAATGAAAAGGAACCTGTACCACTCAATTCTCGAACTGGACGAGCCACAGTCAAGTAAGATGTGAACTGTCATTATATAGATTGAACTCTACCTAATCCGCCCCGTTTTTCCTTGTCTACTTCAGTTATACGATGAGTGTAAGCGAGGACACCGAGAGGTGTACAAAGAAACCGAGATTAGACGACAAGGTTGTGTTTCGAATGGCCAATCAATTAGAGGGCAAGGCTGGTTTGGAGCAGAATACTGATCCAAAAGCCGACAAGAAGAAGTTATCAAGCAACACAGACAAGAACAACAACGTTACTAACTTTCTGACGCACCATGTTGTTGACCAATCCATGATTCCCAGGGATAACTTCCACAAGTACTGTTACAGGCATAATCCGGATGTGACGTGTAACAAGAACACTGACCAATGTAAGATGGATGAAATACAAGATGCAATGGAGAAGATTCCTCCCAGAGATAGGGAAGCAATCACGCATGTATGGTCAATTTTTTCTGCTGCGCCGTACCAACACAGGTCTTTGATTCTCCGTGGGTTGTTGTCACAGTGTTGTTTTCCTCAATTGTCGATGATCTCAGAAGAGGTTAAATCTTTGATCAGACTGGACTTCATTTCAACTTTACCGACCGAATTATCGCTCAAGATTTTATGTTATCTAGACTGTGCTTCGCTATGCAATGCAGCACAGGTGTCCAGGAAATGGAAGAGACTGGCAGACGACGATCGAGTTTGGCACTATATGTGTGAACAACACATTGATCGTAAATGTCCTCAATGTGGATGGGGATTACCTCTATTGGCTATGAAGCGGGCCAGGCACATTCCCGATGAGGTCAGTAAAGAAATTCCACATACCACTGCTATCGATGTCAAGGACAATAACACCAACAAAGCATCAAAGAACACAAATACCAATACTACTGTTAGTAAAGAAGTCGCCCCCGCTGCTAGGAAAACGCGACCCTGGAAAGTAGTCTACAGTGAACGTTACAAGGTTGAAAGAAATTGGAGAAAGGGTGTATACAAAGTAAGAACCATTGAAGGCCACACGGATGGCGTAACATGCATGCAACTGGGTTACAAAATATTAATGACTGGATCGTATGACTCTACTATCAAGATTTGGAATCTAGAAACTGGTGCGTTAATACGGTCGTTAGGTGGCCACACCAGAGGCGTACGCACTTTGGCATTTGACGACCAAAAACTGATCACTGGAGGTTTGGATGGCACGATCAAGGTTTTCAATTATCATACAGGCGAATGCATCTCCACATACCATGGCCACAATAACCATGTTGTATCTTTAGATTTTATTGGAAAGACTATAGTTTCAGGTTCTGCAGATCAAACTGTTAAAGTGTGGCACGTTGAAACAAGGACATGTTACACCCTTCGTGGACACACTGACTGGGTCAATTCTGTCAAGATTCATCCAAAGTCCATGACTTGCTTCAGTGCCTCTGACGATACCACAATAAGAATGTGGGATTTGAAGACAAACTCATGTATCAAAGTTTTTGGCGGAGAAGAGAATAAGGGACACGTTGGCCAGGTTCAGTGTGTGATCCCCTTAAATATCAAATATGAAATCGTTGAAGATCTGGAGAAAGATAACTTTGCAGACGAAACAAGGGAAGCCCAGGATTCAGCCACTCCAGAGACAGAAGAGGAAAAAAACTATCCTACGCATATTCTAACGTCATCGTTGGATACCACCATCAAACTTTGGAACGTCAAGACGGGAAAATGTGTAAGGACCCAGTTTGGTCATATCGAGGGAGTGTGGTCGATCGCTGCCGATACTTTCAGAATCGTAAGTGGGGCCCACGACAGGACAATCAAAGTATGGGACTTACAGAGTGGGAAGTGTATGCATACCTTTGGTAGTAACGACTCAAGTGTATCTTGTGTTTCACTCGGTGATACTAGGTTTGCCAGCGGGCTGGAGAACGGTAAGATAAAAGTTTATTACTTTGACTAAGTATATAACAAAATAAGAGACACGTAGCAAGACATAATATCATTGCATTGGAAAATTTTTAAAAGACAAGAATCTAAGACTCATTAACTTCCTCAGTCTCAAACAAGTCAGTGATGGAAGATGGCAACTCGTCGATTTGGGTAGAGTAGAACTTCTCGATCTCCTTCATCATCTCAACGTCCTTGCTGGTGACGAAGTTGATAGCAACACCCTTTCTACCGAAACGACCACCTCTACCGATTCTGTGGATGTAGTTTTCCTTGTTAGATGGTAAGTCGTAGTTGATAACCAATGAGACTTGTTGGACATCGATACCTCTGGCCAGCAAGTCGGTGGAGATTAAGATTCTGGAAGAACCGGTTCTGAACTCTTGCATGATGGTGTCTCTCTCGGTTTGTGACAGCTCAGAGTGGATAGCAGAGACGGTGAACTTCTGGGCGGTCAAACGCTCAGTCAACTCCTCGACCTTTCGTCTGGTGTTACAGAAGATAACGGCCTGGGTGACGGAGATGGAGTCGTACAGATCACACAGACAGTCGAACTTGTATTGTTCTTCACCGACGTCGACGTAGAATTGCTTAATACCTTCCAAGGTCAATTGGTCCTTCTTGACCAAGATACGAATAGGGTTGTTCATGAACTTGGTGGTAACCTCCAACACCTCTTGAGGCATGGTGGCGGATAGAAGAACAACCTGTGTAGTGGATGGTAACAATGTGAACAAGGTGTAGATTTGCTCCTTGAATCCAGTGGACAACATCTCATCGGCCTCATCCAAAATGACCATCTTGACGTTCTCAGTTCTGAAAGCTCCACGTTCGATCATGTCTTGGACTCTACCTGGGGTACCAACGACGATTTGAACACCGGAGTTGAAGGCCTTGACATCCAAAGCTGGGTCAACACCACCGATACAGGCATGGACAGAGATGTTCAAGTGCATACCGAGGGCCAAAACAACCTTCTTGATCTGCAGGGCCAACTCTCTGGTTGGGGCCAAGATCAAAACTTGGGCAGCCTTCAGCTTCTCATCCAATCTCTGCAAAGCGGAGATGGCAAAGGTAGCAGTCTTACCGGTACCGGACTGGGCTTGGGCCAAGACATCACGACCAGCAACAATTGGCAAAATGGCACGAGATTGAATGGCAGATGGGAACTCGTAACCGTAAGCAAAAACGGCTCTCAGGATTTGCTCCTTCAGGTTCAGCTCATCGAAGGTGCTGACAACCTGGTCGTAGTTGGTCTCGATTAAGTTAGTGTCGATTTCAATAATACCTTCAGACATAATGGGTAAGTAAAAAGGTGATTTGTTGGGAACAAAAGTTGTAGAAAAACTTTTGATTTTTGAGCGCCTTGCAACAAGGCAAGGAAAATTTTTTTGAGGAGGTAGTGTGCATGCCAGATTTTGAGCAAGGTTCCACAATCTCTGATCTCCAAGGTGGCAAGAAGTGCAAAAGGGGGGGGGCGAGTTGGGGGCGGCAGTTGAGAAAACACCCAGGAGGAGGCGCGCAAATACTACGGTGTATGGATGCA
Source organism: Komagataella phaffii GS115 (assembly GCF_000027005.1). Classification (NCBI taxonomy): domain Eukaryota; kingdom Fungi; phylum Ascomycota; class Pichiomycetes; order Pichiales; family Pichiaceae; genus Komagataella; species Komagataella phaffii. The sequence goes on from NC_012965.1 coordinate 1,128,367, forward strand.
TTTTACAACCTGGTGTAATACACTAATAATGTTGACGGGCTAAATTAAAGGTACAAAAACATCTTTTTGAGTGCTTAACGGGAGTAGGACCAGACGTTCTTCAACAGACCCGCTTGTTGAGCCAATCTGTTCAAAGAGTCGTCAGCCTCACCTCTGGATCTAACGTAACCGGAGAGAGCGAAAGTGGTGTTGTCTCCTCTGATGGCACGTCCTTCCTCATCAACGTTAGCAATGTTAATTTGAACGGAGGCGTGGTCTTTAGCCTTGATAATTCTGTTGGTGGCAGAGCACTTGCGTGGAACGTAAAGTTCAACCTTGAAATGTTAGTATTTTTCGAACTTGACCAACTAACAACGCAAATGGCCGTATAACTTCACTGTGGCTACAGATTTTCTGAGCTTCATTTTATGCTACACATCACCATTTCTCGTGTAGTTCGGGATACATACCAATTCACCGTTGTCGTTTTCCATTTTGTATAGTTGTAGTTGAAGCTAACAGGTTGAAGATAGGTTAAATTTTTCAGACGTTTTGCGAGCTCGAAGAATTGTGGTGTTAGGTGGTCACTGCTTCGCGAAGGCTCTGTGCCCGTATATTTCCGCGTAGATGCTACAAGGTCCCTCCGAAAGGCTCGAATCCATTTGGAGCAATGCTCTGTGACTGCGGAAAGTCCACTGTCACGTGATAGAGAACTGATAAGTTGTACAATTATTTCTCAAGTATATTTATCTAGAGGGCCGGATAGAGAAGAGTCCAGTCCAAAAAGGGTAAACAATACGTTCATCCAAACCGTGAGTGTGGAAATTCCAGCATACACAGCTAGCCGAACGAAAATATACACGTGTGTTCGGGATTGTAATGCTTTGCAATGGTGTGAAGCGCGGTGCGGCGTGATGGGAGACAACAGCCGCGTGAGAAGCGGCTTAGATATCGCTTTCCAGATGACAATTGTGGAAACACCGATAACTAACCGAGCCAAAGTGAAAAATGGGCCTAGATGAGTCCAGCTGAAGGGGACGATTACATTGTATCGGAAATCAAAATCCTCAATTGTAATTGCGTTTGAAGTCTGAAACAATGCCCATTGTCCTAATTCCATTCCCGTTAAAACTCCCACAAAGGCAACACTATCCTCAAAGCATGGGCAATCATCTATAGGTTTAACATGAAAATAGATAAGTGAGTAGTAGAACACTAACACTAAAACCGGACTAAACCAACCTGTTTGAAAGACTATGTGATCCCATATATCAGAAGTCAGATGCCTTATCAGAAAACATGATATGCCGATTACGAGTCCCGACCCGACATCGACAAAACCGTGCATACCACAGTATAACCTTCCCAGGACCAATGAAACAAGGTAAATCAACCCGAATATAATGCTGACTGTATTGAACAGTGTGCTGTAAGTGTAACTATAATGGTACCAATATGTTGCCAACGTTAGAGTCACAGAAATGGCGTTGGCACTGTGACTTGAGGGACAGCCGTACTCTTGAGCAGTATAATGGCTGCGTGTGATTCGATGTAGCGGAGGAGATTTGGGTCTTGGTAGACATAAGTAATCTTTCAGTAGGCCTGAAAAATATATACCGAATCCTAATATGAACACCAGATCCCGAGCCAACTTGAAATAGCCAAACCAGACAGGTATCGGCAGCATTAACACATAAAAGGTGTGACTCCCAAGCGTTGCCGTAAGAGAAAAATATGCGTCCAACAGAGGGGTCCTAACTTTTGCCTGCCATCTTCCTAAGGGTTCTGTCTCTTTCTCGACTAGAGATAGAATCAGTTGACGGGAAGCAAATCGCACGGGGGACAACCGGGAACGGTAGTACTCAGATGGACGACACCCGGCATCGACAGAACTCGTATGAGAGAGATCTTTAGCAGCGGGAACCGGTAACGTCTCTAGATGAGTCTGTGGGATGTTGTGTGCTCTCACTTGCATTAGAGGCACACAGATAAAGAGATCAAGGTGATGTTTTGTATACAGTATTTGATAATAAACATCACATCACAACCAGCGGACGGAAGTCGCGATCTGGGCCGTAGGCTCCCTTGCGAGTTCCGCCCAGGAATTCCTGTTGCCGCGATCTTTTTTTGCCCTTTTCCAATAATAGCACACCAGATAAACATTGTCACCAGCATACTCCAAAACACATCCCCTCAATTTTCAATGTCGTCTGATGCTGTGGAGCAACTTGAAAACTTCCAGTTGATCAAGTTCGACAGATTCGATCCTTCAACGCAATCGACTATCAGAATAGCGCGATCTCCCAAACCAATTCCAGTCAAGGTTGTGATAGTGGGAGATGGTGGATGTGGAAAGACATGTCTTCTCAATGTCTTTGCCACTGGAACGTTTCCTGAGGCGTATGTCCCCACAATCATAGAAAATGTGGTTATTACATTGGTGACCCCAACTGGCCAGATAGCTGCCGTTACTCTGTGGGATACTGCAGGGCAAGAAGAGTACGACAGATTGAGACCCCTAAGCTACTCCGACGTTGACGTGGTCTTGCTGTGCTACAGCATAGACAATCTGTCCACCTTTCATAATGTGGCCGACAAATGGTACCCAGAAGTGGCACATTTTTGTCCAAACACACCGATCATCTTGGTAGGTACCAAATCTGATATGCGGCGTCATCAGAAGAGTCAGCCGCACTTTGTATCTCCCCAGGATTCGTCGCAGTTGGCAAGGCAGATGGGGGCAGTGATGAACATCGAGTGTTCTGCGAAGGAGGTTTCAAACGTCAATATCGTTTTTGATGCTGCTGTGTCGTACTGTTTGAGTAACAGCAGGCCCAAGACCAGAGGGGATAATGACAACAATAGGAGTAACAGACGGCTAAGTAGAGCCAAGCGAGCCAGCATGTTTATAAGGGGTAAGGATGTTAGCTCAACGTCAGGAAACTCTCGGGAAGAACTTGTTGAATACGATCAAGATGGGTTGGCAATAATACCGGACAGAAAGAAACGCAAATGTAGCATTATTTGAGAGTGGGTGGGCTGAACAGCTGGAATTGTGGAGTTCAAGTTTTGAACTCTTAATGATGATTAGGTAATTACTATTTCGAGTTTAATTAAAAACGATCTGAATAATTTCCTCTTTCGGAATTTTCAAGTAGAATGGAACGCGGTCTGCTACTTAATCTTTTTTCTACCGTGTTTCTCTAAGGTGAAGAAGAGCAAGGGCTTGTATTATTCTCTCTTCCTACTCTTAACGCTCAATTTTTCATCTCGTCATGAATAGTCCTCCAGTGACTCCACAGAAGAAGCGTATTCTTACTGAGATCAATGGTCTTCCCACGCCAAAGAGAACGAAGGTCAAAGAGCGACATGCCACTACTGTCTACTCTCAGGTCAAAACCGTTTTCCAGAGAGGGTCCTTACCAGACATCGACACCGACGGATATTCTCTCCATGGCAGATCAAAAGAGGCCAATATTCTAAAGAGCTTCTTGGAGAAAGGCCTTGCGGACTTGGAAAGCAATTCCTTGTACATCTCCGGACCTCCAGGAACGGGTAAGACAGCTCAACTCAATGCCGTGCTAGCCTATCTTTTCCCAAAGAAATCCGGAACCTTCAACACGTATCAAATTGAAAAGAACGGGCAATCGATCAGCAGATTACTGTCTGTCTCCAAAATAAACTGCATGACTATCAACAGACCAGACGAAATCTACCACAGCATTTACCGACAAATTCAGAGTTGCAACATTTTCCATGACGCTAAATGTTCATCCGAGCAACTTGAGAAGATCCTAAGTGATGAGGATGTCGCCGATATGCATATCATTGTTCTGGATGAACTTGATAACTTGATCGCTAAGAATCAACGGGTCTTATTTCAACTATTCTCCTGGGCTTCTCACTTAACGGGTGCAGGTGGTCCCAGGTTGATTCTAATAGGGATAGCAAACGCGTTGGACCTGACTGACAGATTTATACCGAGGTTGAAGACTAACGGCATCAGTCCAAACTTATTACAATTTCACCCATATAATGGTGACCAGATAAAGACGATCATCACCAAAAAAATACAATGTCTACCTCACAGAAACACAAACCAGATTATACATCCTGCTGCACTGCAATTATGTGCACGTAAGGCCTCTTCAAGCACAGGTGATTTGAGAAAAGCCTTCGATGTCCTCTACCAATCGATAGAGTTAGCAGAGGCTTCAGCAAAAAGAAAGATGGATCCCATAAAGTTTGCCAACCTCCAACTGCATGAAATTCCTCCCATAACAGTTGCGGAGATAGCCAAGGCCTTCAATGCCTCAAACTTGGGAAAAGGTAAGCAGTTTCTGGCCAAACTAAACATACAACAGAAAACTATTCTATGTGCTCTGAGCAAATGCTCTGGGAACAAAAGCATCACGATTAACTCTTTATACGAGTTCTACAAGACAAAAATTGATTTTGATCCATTGACTGGGTCGTTGAAGAAGACTGAGTTCATCGACATCCTATCGATGTTGGAAAGTCATGGAGTTATCTCCATGGGGAACAATTCCTCTAGATTATCTAATGTTGGAAACTCAAAAGTTGCTTGTATAACTGCAGAGCATGAGATCCGATCCAGTATCCAGAATTTGCCTCTTTTGGAGAAGATAATGAATGGATAGAAAGTAATAGGCAATAATAGACTTTTAATATAACAATCCAATACGACCTCGAACCTGGTACGGTGTGGGTCTTACGCCCGTCCCCGTCCCCCCACCCCCCCAACCAGGGTAAAAAGTTCCCAACGAATACCGGGTAACCCCATCTTCTCTGTTTCAATGGTCTTTTGTAACAACCACCAACCTTAAAATCTAGCCTGTATCCCCGTTTTGAACACCAAGGAGAAGTTTTTTTATCCACTTCACGAGCACTCGTATTCTGCTATCAGTGGAGAACTCTTCAGATATCATTTCTTCTCATATGCCTCCGCTGGATTCCAACCGTGGGAACAACAACCCACCTCGTGATTACAGGCGAAAATATGAAAGTGAGCCAGTCAGTTCAAATGGGCCCAGAAAGCATTCTGGCTCTAGTTACGTAGAAAGGGATAGTCATGGCTACCACAGAGGAAGTGGGAGTAATGGATATTACCCCTCAAAGAAGGATTTCAGACCCACCAGCAACGGCTCAAGCCAAGGGTACTCTGGTTACAATAATGGTTACTACGGGTCATACAACAACAGATACAGGGAACCCTTACCAGAGAGGAGGTCTATTGGAGAGTCTTATAAACCCCGTTCTAATGATCGCATACCCAAGGACTCCAGATATAGACAACAACCGATGATAAGGGATTATCGTGATAGCAGGCCCTACTGGAACAACAGAGCCGGCTCTACTGAGAGAATATCTTCATCGGTGCCTTCGTCTTCTAGGTATTATAATGAGGATTCTGGATATGGTGCGTTGAAAAAGCCACAATCTTCTTACGCTGAAAGGAATAACAGGTCATCAGACAGTCCCAGTTATGGAGCTTACTCGGGCAAGTTGAACACATTAACAAACAAGAATTTGGAGTCACCCATATCCTCTGAAGTTTCTACACCAAGACTATCTACCCGTCCATCATTTGCAAGCGCTTCCGAACTTGAGACCAAAGAAGAATCGAAGGTTACTAGGAAAGAGGCGATAAAAGAGGAACAAGAAAAGACAGTGATACCCACAACCGAGGAAGAAACTGAAAAACCTTCTCTGGAGAAGGTTAGATCAACAGAGCATGCTAACGAGAAGTCACCTGTTTCCAAGGCTGTAGAAGAACCAGTAAAAATGGATGAAAAGGCAGAGATCGATAATCCTATTCTAGAGCAGGTTAAACTTGAGGTCAATCCGGATGTTAAACCTGATATCCCACAAACAGATACCACCAAAGAGGATCAATTAATAAAACCATCAGAGCACATTTGTCAGAAGACTTTGGACCAAATAGATATTACTCAGCCGACGGATACTACTTCTGCTCAAACAGAGACTCTCCAGCCCAAGGTTGATAGCATTACTTCCGAATTGAAAATCGACATCAAGATCGACAACACCAACATAAACAAAGAACCTGAAACACAGCCTGAAACACTTTACCGAATCCCCAAAATCGAGGGATGTATATTCCCAATGAACAAACTAGAAGATAAATTCTGGAGCTTACAAACAAGGCCCAAAGCCAAGGTCTTAGAGCATCAATGGTACTTGAATGATAAGAAAATTGAAAACTTTACAGAGTATCCCTTTTATATTGACAACTTGCTACTTCACATTAACGTACTCAGTCCAACTATCGAAAAGTTTCTACAAATTAAAGACAAATCAGTTCTGAAGAAAAGAGCTCGATTAACCGAGGAGTTCTTTTCAAGGGCAAGGCAATGGCGCCAAAGACGTCATAAGATGGACGAACAGCTTAATAAACTACATTCCAAAGAAGCTGCTCCTCCTATACAAAGAGAAGAAGAACCGGATACATCAAGAGAGCTGAAACCCTCGAGGAGATCCCGTCATGGAGATTTTGTTGGTACAGAGGCCGAATTCCAAGAGATTTTAGAAAGCCTGGAGAGAGAAAAAGAAAAAGATCCTTTGTATGTGGCTCAAAAAGGTGCTGCAGTCATACCTGAGATGATATTGGATCCAATTGAAAGAGAAACGTTACGGTTCATAAATACAAATAATCTGATAACAGATAAAGATCGTTGGGCCCAGAGAATAAAGACAGACCCAATTGATACTTTTACTGAGAAGGAGCATGAAATGTTTGTGGAAGCTTATATTCACCATCCTAAGAAGTTTGGACGTATATCTGCTGCTTTGGGTGGTTTGCGAACCCCAGAAGAATGTGTTTTACATTATTACCGAACAAAGAAAACTAAAACTAATTTCAAACAAGTATTGGCTAGTAGGAAAAAAGGAAGAGGCAAACCTCCTCGTCGAAATAAAGTTGTGCTTGAAAAGAAAGCAAAGACATTTCAAGAAGATAGTGATGTGAAGCTAACACCTGAACCCATGAAACGTAAAAGAATTTCATCATCTGCGTCGTTGAATGGTTCAGAGGTGAAGAAGCCTCGTGGCAACCGAGCACAAGAGCAAACAACCACTTCAGAAGAACTTCAAAGGAAGAAGCCACATTTATCAAGCTATTGGAGTGTTCAAGAAGTAAAGATGTTCAAGGTTTTGTTTGGAGAACACGGCGAGAAGTGGGATACGATATCGTCCATAATGAAAAGCAAATCTTCTACCATGGTGAAAAATTTCTATCAGAAAAAGATGAGAGAGGATACCAAGAAGGACGACGAATATCAAACTGTTACCGATAATTTGGAAACTATAGAGAATACGAAGACACCTGATCAAGTTGAAATAACTACTCCCAAGGTGGAGAGCCCAGAAAATGAAACTCCAACTTATGATTTGCCACACATCAGCACATTTTACACCGGCAACGTTGACCAAAAGAAGCAAGTGCAGGAAGCTGAAGAGACTATTCCACATTCAAAGGTACCTTCCATTATGAACTTATTAAACGATTGAACTTTAGCTGCCATGATTTAAGTTCATAATCTATGAGCAATATGTTATCCGAGAGGGGATTACTGTCTTTTCCGCATATTGAATCATCTTCGCTCGTTTGACAGGTGAGTTGCACATCGTTTTCGTCAAATGTGAAAAACAGTTTACGAGGTTGACTCCAATCTTCTTCAATACGAGGGAATAGGTCGCAGTTATTGAAGTACACTGTTTTTTTCCTTACAATTGCGACAACTCGCTTGATTACTGCAGTGGATGATCCGAACGGAGTTTGAGGTGTGATAGGACATTTGATCTTGATCTTTTTGGAAGAAGACAATCGTGGAGACAACCGGAATTCGTCTTGAATAAGGTCTTGTATAATAGTGGAATCATATGTTGAAGGTACTACAGCATCTTCATACATCTCTAATCTTCCAACAACGTATTGCTCTTTGTGAAAGAATCTACCATATTGGTATTTGGTACACGGGGATATTGTGGTTTCCACAATTTCTTTGGCTTCCAGAATTTCGTACTCTGTCTGCCTCCGAAACATGCAATACCTCAGGACTTTGTTCAATTCATCTTCGAAAAAGTCCCGCACCTCCTGAATACTTTGAAGATCCACGGGAGCGGAGCTTCCATCTGGCATAAACACGACACTGTCCTTGAACATCAATTGCTTTTCAAAAACAACTGGGCCATTATGGTTATTCAAGAGCCATTTCCAAATTTTACCTAGCTTGGTAGATTGAGAATTTACCTCAGTCAGCTCTTTGAGTGGAAGTACAGATCTTGCGAAAACATCATCTCCTAATAAAGATTTGATGTGGATCTTTTGATCTTCAGTCAAGATTATCGATTGGTGTGTTTGTGACGCAGTGTACTCTATCTGTGGTTTTTGTCCCGTAGCATTGAGACCAACGGTCTTATTATCTTGCGTTTCAGCCCCAACAAAAGCGGCACTCACAGACACTGCACAGATAAAAAGGACATGTTTGAGCACTCCCATTGTTTTTGACTCAGAAACTATTTGCTGCCAGCCTAAGATTTATTTTTCTGTGAGGCCTTTCCTTTATACTGTCGTAGATAGAATAGACCTCAGATAATGAAATAGCACTATTAGATAATCTGGATCTACCAAATCGGATTAACACACCTTTACACCACATATAGCTGCATGAATTTTTGAGTCCGCCTGCTCAAGCGCATGTGGAAAGGGAAGAACAGAACATTATCTACGTGGGACGTTTTCCGAAAATTTAATTATCGTGTTTTCCCCTCCCGACAACAACAACAAGCCAAGTACCATTCTTTCCTTTTAGTACACCAACTATCAAGATGTCCATTCTCTCATTTGATAAGCCCTTTGGCATCGAACTATGGCCCATTTTCGATACTTTTGCCTCTAAAGCCACCCACGGTGCTTTTGTTCCTTCCGAGTTTGAGTTTGTTGCTGGAAAACTGCCTTTATCCACTCTGGAACCAGTATTGTACAGCATTGCCGCGTACTACTTTATCGTCTTCGGTGGCTATTATTTTATTAAGAAGCTGGAGCTAAAGCCACTAGTTTTAAATGCGTTGTTTTCTGCTCACAACTTGTTTTTAACTACTGCTTCTTTGGTGCTGTTAACTTTGATGGTTGAACAGCTCGTTCCTATTATTTACCACCATGGACTTTTCTATGCTATTTGCAACACTAGGGCTTGGACTCAAGAGCTTGTCACTTTGTACTACCTGAATTACCTGATCAAGTTCGTAGAGTTTATTGACACATTCTTTTTGGTTGTCAAACAGAAAAAGCTGACATTTTTACACACTTACCACCACGGTGCTACTGCTTTGCTATGTTACACTCAGTTGGTTGGTGTCACTTCCATCTCTTGGGTCCCAATCTCCCTGAATCTGGGTGTCCACGTTGTCATGTACTGGTATTACTTTCTGGCTTCGAGAGGTATCCGTGTATGGTGGAAGGAATGGGTCACTAGATTTCAAATTATGCAATTTATTTTGGATCTTGGATTTGTTTATTTTGCCAGTTACCAAAAGTTTGCCTACACTTATTTCAAGGACGTTCTGCCATACTGTGGTGACTGTGCTGGAACCATGGTAGCCGCTGTGTCTGGTTGTGCCATTCTGTCGTCCTACTTGGTCCTTTTCATTGCCTTCTACATTGAAGTCTACAGAAAACAAGGTAAAAAGTCCAGATACGTTAAAAAGGTCAGAGGTGGTGTTGCTGCCAAGGTCAACGAGTATGTTCTTTTGGAAGACAAACAGTTGGCATCCGGTGCTTCCTCTCGTTCCAGCTCCCCTGTGACCAGAAATTTGCGCTCTCGCAAGGCCTGATTGTGCTGGCCTAAGGACAAAATTTTTAACGATCAAGAATATGAACTAAGAGAAAAGACGAGCAGTGAGGAGGAAGATAACAGAAAAAAGAATACCCCAAATATTTATGATTCAACCTTTGCATTTATTATATACTAGATAGGTGTAATGAACGCTGATGTGCTAAATCTATCGATTTTTTGATAAAGTCTTTGGTTATGCGAGATCCATTTCCTCCAGCCTTTGAACCCCCGTGGATGGTAAGTGAAGTTAACTTATCTCCCGCTACCACCACATGCACGAGGGATGTAGATGCGCTCTCTTCTGATTCGCCTTCTATATCAGCCAGTAGAATTTCTTGGGACTTCTCTCCATCTGGAATCGTGACCAGTCCGAAAGTTGAAGAATAACCTATTTTTTTCTCTTCGAGCTTAATCGGATAATTCAAAACCGGATCGCAAATCAACTGAGATCTTTCAATTGTAGCGTTAGCCCCTGACCGAGACTTAACTGTTCTGGAACTTGTGGTGTCTTCGTCTAGGAATGTATATGGTAGCTTGGTATTTTTCAGAGCCTTTATTAACGCTGTCCAACATATGTCAAAGGGAGGTCCAGTACGCGAGAACACTTGCAAATTAGCGTATAGAACGAATGAGTATTGTTTATCTTCGAAGGGTATTGTTTCTGCTGTGTTTCCATCTGCCATCACCTGATCATTATCGTCATTAGTACCATCTGTTTGTGGACCGTTGCGTGGAAATATGACTTCAACTTTATCATCACTCGTTCGATGTTTATATCCATACCTGATCTTTAGCGCTGATTTGCGAATAATGCCTGAGCTTTTGAGTGTTTCATATAACTTTTGAGCTATAATCATCTCTTCATCGGTGCATGCACCCGATCTACCTCTTGCAATCTCCACCAATGGATATACAGTAGCAAACGGATTAGAAGACGTAGTGGCCTGATCCAAAATATCGTCATCAGATACTATTCCTCCTGTTATGGCGCATATTACTGTGGTCTTACCGACCTTGACCACCGAAGAACCGAGAACGGATGACTTGGTAGGATTTGACTCGTCATATCTTCCAAACCCTTTATTATTAACTTGAACGCTTCTGAACTCTTCGTACTTTCTCAGATTCGGCCTGATCCCCTCTTTCAAATTTCTTTCCAGGTAGATATCAGGCGCAATTCTGGAAAAAACATTGGGGGTAAACTGGATGAATTCTGGTTGTTCTTCCTCCATTCTTGAGTGCTAGAAATAATTTTCGTTCCTAACAAACTCGCATTTATGATTTAACTTCTACTCGTCCTAGTAGGAAAGTTCGCGCAAACAAGGTACAATATTTCACACCACTTCTAATCTCTCTCACTAACTGATTACCGTTAGAATGTCGAATTCCATCACAATTATAGGTTCGCTGAACTACGATATGGTTACATACACTTACGTTTTGCCAGAGGCTGGACAGACTGTGTTGTCAAATCACTTTGAGTGTCACTACGGAGGAAAAGGACTCAACCAAGCCATATCAGCGGGAAAGCTTTTGGCGCCAGATTCTCAGACAATTGTGAGAATGGTAGGCAAAATTGGCAATGATAGTTTCGGTAAAGAACTGAAGCAGTACCTAGAGGATAATAGAGTGTCCGCCAGTCATGTTTCAACCGAGAAGGATGTATGTACTGGAATTGCCACGATTATTGTTGAGCAGGAGTCTGGAGAAAATAGAATTCTTTGCACTCCAGGAGCCAATGGAAAACTAATTCTTACTGACAATGAGCTTGAAACCGTTTTTGAAGACGAAAAAGACCGAGACTATCCTGGTTTTGTTATTCTTCAAAATGAGCAACCCGATCCTGTTAGCTGTATCAGCTGGATAAAAAGTCATAGGCCAAACCTCATCATTACTTACAACCCGTCCCCATTCAACGAGGAGATTTTGCTGGACAAAAGGATTTGGAGTTGTGTGAACGTTCTTGTTGTTAACGAGGGTGAAGCCCTGACTTGTGTAAAACAATTGAACTCGTTTTCCGTCAGCGAGATCAAGGATAAGATCAACTCAAATTTAGTACATGGATACACAATTCTTGCAAAAGAATTAAACAGAGTATTGAACCCAGAATCGGGATATAGTTTAGTTGTGATAACTCTTGGATCCCAAGGCTCAGTGTACGCAACCGATATTGAGAGCCAGTACATCCCTTCCCTCCAAGTTGAACCTTCCAAGATCGTAGACACCACAGGTGCTGGAGATACTTTCCTCGGAGCGTTGGTAGTGAAATTGGCACAGAAAGAACCAATTGAGGAGGCTATAAGATTTGCTACCGCAGCATCATCTTTGACCGTTCAGAGACGGGGAGCGGCTGAATCGATTCCCCAATATGAAGACGTGATATCGTTGTTGGAAAGTCATTGATTTTCAGGTGAACCACAAGAGCTGTCGTTATTATTATTGGGCACTCCAACGGAAGAGCTGTAAGAAGAGCACCTATCGTCATCAGAAATTGGCGACCCCAAAATAGAGTCATCAGCATACTCTAAAACAGGAGAATTTTGAAGGTCTTTGGAATCCAAGTATTGCTTACGACGACTCATTAACAAATTGTTTTGTTGTTTCTTCCTCCTTTTAGCCCCATTTGCTGAAGATACCATTGATGAGGGCTCATTTTGGTCTTTCTCTACCTGATTGATCGACTGACTAGATTCTGCGTCTGCCTCAACGTTGCCAGCATTTTCTAATTCTCTATCGGAATCACATTCCAGTTGTTGTTCATCCAGAGTACTCTCAACTGCCTCGCTAACCTGCACTTGTTGACATTTCTCTTCATAAGCGGTTATAGCATCCTGCATTTCTTTTAATTTGACATAATCTCTAAGGATTTCATTCTCCATTTCTCTATGAACCTCTTCCTGTTCTCTCACTTGTGTCATCATCTGACGAAGGTATTCCCCTCCTAATGGAGTTGAAGACCTTCTTCTGTAAAACAATAGATATGCTGATCCTTTAATAGCCTGCTCAGGTTCTGCAGCTGATACTCTCGCATCATCAAAATAGTACCATTTATGGTCAATATGATTCTTAACGTATGAAGTGTAGTGGCCACCTCCCAATCCCCCAAAATGATTATCAACAGCAAATAAATCATAAATTTCATCACCAGTCTCTGGGTTCACCACATATTCTGACATATCCAATGCTTCAATGGGGAAATCCACTACAGCGTCAATTTTATCACTAAAGCTACGCTGATTTTCAAATCTCTTGAGGTGGATCGTTAGGATATCTGGTGTTTTCCAGATTTCAATAGTCTTGGTGGCTTGCCTGTGATCTTTACAATTTGGACAATACCATAGATCGTTTTCGCCTAATAATTCTGGTTTGGAAAATATGTCTAAACATTCTTGTAAGGCTATGTTCTTGTTCAATTTCTCTTCAATTAGCTTCTTATTTTGAATAAGTTCTTCGTTTGGAATTACTTCCGGAGTTTCCCAAGTTTGAGTACCACTTTTATCGTCATCATCTCCTAAACCAACAAAAAACTTGCCAAAGGAATCTTGCTCCCACTCGCAGACTAAGGCTTGCCTTGTTTTTATCAAAGGCTCAAAAGCATTTGACTCTGTATTAGTAGCAACCTCAGAACAGGGAGGTGAAACGGGAGCTGAATTTTTTGACTCTTCAAACATACCGCCCATCATAGATTCATCATTGGACTCGTCTTGTTGCGTATCTAAGTTGTTGTCGTTTTCGTCGACCTCTTCAACGTTGACATTAACACTTTCCGAGTCATCTTCATCTGCAAGTTCTTCCTCAGCCTCAAATTTTTTATACGTGTAAAAAGCTCTTTTCTTTTCACACAATTTGTCAAGCAAAATAGGTAGGTTGCCAAAGCTGTTATTGGTTTGTGGAAGCCACAAGCTATCGTCTTCATTCTCATCTATATCAATGTGCCTGGCACCAAGGTTATACCTTGGTTTGAACTCCCTGCTTGAATCGAACAGTTTGATATTAAAAGCAAAATCTCCAGAGATCTTAGGATTGGCAAACGATATGTCCGAAGTGCAATCAACATCGGATAAAGAGTTATCCTCGTTGGGTGAATCATTTTGGTATTTCTTGTTTAACGTGGGAAAATCAGCGAGCTTGTGTATTTCCTTACTCTCCTGCTTGATTTGGTCGAAGTAATTAAGCGTTGATAACTGGTCATATTTTCTCTCCAATTTGTCTCTGATAGATCCAAAGGAAAATGATTCATCCTCGGAAATTGTGATAAGAAATGGAAGGCCAAAAGGCTTTGCATAGCGGCCACCATCATCAGAAAGAGTGTTAAAGACTGGAACCACCAAGTCTCCTGGCTTATGCTTTACTTGATAAAATACTGTCTTATCACCTGAAGAGATTAAGTCACTGATTGGAAGATAATTCAGATCTGGATCATTGGCCTCAAAGTTCTTATAAAATTGACTGTTAAATATATCAGCACCAATTAGGTCGTTGATTGGGACTTGCAGCTTGGATGAAACGTAATTTTTCAGATGATCGAAAGTAGATGACTTATCCAGTTCAACATCCAACGCCTTGGGGTAACCTGTCTCTGGAAAAAATATAATTTGATGATACCACTTCTTATCTACAGGAAGAGGTAGTGTGAGATCATTGAATGGGTCAAATGTAATACTAATTTTTTGGCATACTGGACATACCAAAGTGGATTTGTATAATCCAACGAATAAGTCTGTAATTATGGAGTCATTTCTCATTTTGTGTTGACTCCAGCAGTCTTCAGCAAGTTGTCGGACAGCTTCTTTATCTTGGACTAGGTGGTCTTTCAATTCTGGCTTATCCAAATAAGGTTTCTTTAAAATTCTGTTCAGATCTTCGTGTAATCCATCGAGAAGGAATGCGAGCAGTTCTTGAGAATCTTGCTGATGATAGCCTAAAAACATTGAGTTGAACCGACCCAGCGTGAGCTTGAAGTCCTTAGGAGTTGCATAGGTAACAATTTGCTTCTTTGGACCTAGGGTTGTATGAATCAAGCTTCCAAATGCAATTGCCAAGCGCCCTCCGTTACCCAATGGGTTATCGACGTTGATCTCCTCTTTGTAAAAATCATAGAGAAAATAATTCGAAAGTTCAGGTATATGCATCAAACATTGAAGTGCTGAATTCATATAACATGTGTTACCCAAATTGGTTAACCCCACTAAACCGGTACTCAATTTTGCAGGTTTACAGGTTATGTCGGACGGCCATTCTGAATCTTTCTTCAGCTTATATTCCACAACAAGATGACAACTGTTCAGTCCGGCTTCTTCTAAAGTCTTGTCAAAGTCTTCTATTTTCTCTACTAGTAGCTTTTTGAATTTGATCTTCTCAAAGGAGGACACCGTAATTGTCAAGGGTAGATTGGAGATATTAGGATCGTCTACCAACCACAAACGAGAGTGATAGAACTCGGTGTTGAATCTTTCTGTGGCATGATATTTGAGATCACGTATAGTGGAGTATCTTGATAGGATGAAGTTGTTGATGTCCAGGGAGTTGCGCTCGTTATCCATCAAATGCAAACGGAAATAGCAAGGATACACTTCTAATTCCAACTCTCCGTCTTTACGGGCTATCACTATCCTCTGAATTGGTTGAAGACCAGAGAACAACCCGTACCAAGAGACCAACTGTTGAAAGACTGTGTAAGGGAGGATCTCATACTCCACAAAATCTTCGCCGTCAGGCTTCTTTACTAACCCATTAGCATCTAGCAATTCGGCAATATTAATGATCCCAATTTTGAGAAAGATTTCGTTGTCGGTTGGATCATAAGTGAACGTGAAAAACCTTTGATACCAATCTTTAGGCACTAAGCAAAAAACGTCACCTTCTTTCATCGTGTAAGTGTCCAACATCTTCTGCACAACTTGACGTTGCAATATTATACTTTCATATTGAGATTTTTGAGCTCCGGAATTAAGATCCGAGTCTGTCTCATCAATATTTCTCTCCTGTGAGACACCCGTACTCATCAAAGGTTTAATTGCCTAATCTATAGCCTCTTGTTCAATAACAGTAGAGAGATGACGGAAGAAAATAGACAGGAAAGCAGATGTCAGATGGACGTAAAATACCTGGAGGGGGGAATTTTTTCCCCTATCTCCACTCAGCGGCTCCTCCCGCGTTATTCGGCTTAGCAATAGGGAGAATTATCTATCAGCCTTCAAACTAAACGAACCGCTGCCTAAAGGGTACAAACTTTGTTACCTTGCAAGAGTCTTCACACATGAGTTGGTGTGACCAATTGGCAGATATAATAGATCGAAAACGAGATCAAGATGCTTTCCATGTTGCGCAATTGATTATCAAAAGTGCTCAATTCGAAGAAAACAGGCTATTAACTCTCCTGGTTTTATATAGAAGGAGTGTTTCACAGGTGGAAGAGCTGGCTGAGAGTTTGGACACGCTTGCTTTAAGCGACTCTAACGTATTACCCAATATCAATGACGATTCAAATTCAGGCGCCACCTGTTTGTCTAGAGAGCAGGCCTCTTTATTTGCTGTATTACTCCATTTGATACTGATCCAAGATTGGACGGGCGATGATGCTAGGTTTCCGACCATGATCCTACAATATACTTACAATCTGATGCATAACTATCCAATCAACAAAGTGCTCATTTGCTCGGAGTCTTTGAATCGGCAATTCAGGAGGGCCAGGAGGGATGATATTCCTAGTCACTTACTGGATGATTGTCTAATAGAGTCGACAGATTCGGATATTGACATGAAGTGGGTGTCTCAATATCATAAAGATGTTATTTTCTCCAACAAAGACTCTTCTCTATTACTGAAATATCTGAAACGGGACCAGTTACCTCAGCTGGTACTCCCTATGGAATCTCAGATTAGCGTCAATGAGCTTTCCCTTGAGAATCCAAATCATGGATTTACTTTTCAAGCTTGGATATCTATATCAGATGGAAGAACTAACATAACCTCTATTTTAGGAGCAGAATCCATCTCCTTATTTCAAATAAGCACAGCGGACAGAGAATTATTTCAGATTGGACTAGTTGGAGAAAGACTATTTATCAAACCGAGAAACGATGACGATTGTATTTTTGAATCTTTCGTTTTTGAACTCAACAAATTGTACCACATAACCATAGTAAATCAAGGCGACAATAAGGGTCGCCCTACCAAAGCGGAGTTATATGTCGATGGTGATTTTGCCCAGACTATTTACATTCCGAACCTTTTCCATCATCCACCAGACAGTTTTCAATTAACTATCTCAAACATTGAAACTTTTAGAACGATCAGCCTTTCAAGCCTTCTGCTGATAAATAATGTTCAACCTTATGAATGGATCCAATTATCTTATTGGCTTGGTCCCAAGTATGCTGGATTTTTCCAAGATAGACAGGTGACCAAACTGCTTTCACTCCGTAACAGGGCATTTTTCGAAATCAAACTTAGGAAATATTACAACCAAGATAGGCTGAAAGTTACCAAACTACACGAGAATGGCTCTAAGAAAACAAATAATTTAATTCACTTGGCGACAAAAAGAGGTCTTTTCAAGTTACCTCCTAATTCCATCATTTTAGCTATACACTCAACTACGATTTTCAAAGTTGGAGACAGAATGTTTGCGCCAAAAACTTGCTCAACCAATCAACTCACTGATGGTGATATACCCGATGAAAACTGGACTTTGAGTTCAAATGGTGCTTGCTTGCTCTATCAACCTTCATCTATTCACAAGCTTGTATATGCAGTAGGGGGAGGGCTCATGCTGCTAAGGTTTGTCGAGTCTTCCAGCACAGAAGAGCAGCTGATTTATAATCTCAGCATCCTTTTTGAAATTCTAGAGAGTAGCTGGCTTTATAACTACGAGTTCACCATTAAGAATGGGTATGATATTCTTGCTACAATTTTGAAAACGAAAAGAAATATGATTGGCATTAAAACTTTGGATTCAGTGCTTCATTTTGTGGGCTACGATCACCAATCTCCCTTCAAATCGATTTTAGTCAACGTGCAGGCGTACAAAAGTCTTATCGTTGACTTTGAGATTTGGAAATCATCCAAGAATAATAACGAATCGTTCAAGTTTCTTCTCTTTCAATTCACCGTTTTCGGACAAGACAGCAAGTACCACGACTTCAATATCAAACAACTTTCCAAAATGAAGATAATCAAACGATTTATCCAGGCCTTGAAATTTGGCTCATTTGAATCCAGTATACTTCCAATTCTTCACAATTCGTTATTAGTGCTAATAAAAGCCAATCCCGCCGCTGATATTTTGGAGGGCCTTGTCCCTTTACGTTGTTTATTCTTTGAATAACAATTTGAGTTCTTCTCAAAAATTGATTCAAAGAAGCGCAGGTGCTTGTGTCTTAGATGCACTAACAACCGTTGTATGCGATACATCAACGTCAGCAACGTCCCTTGATCCTCCCCTATTCTACAGAAGAGTAGTCAAATCTTTAAGTGTGAAATGGGCATTGTTAATTTTAACAGATGAAGAAATTAAAGTTTCAATAAATGCATTGAAAATTCTAATAAGATTATTTACTATGCTTCGAGTCACACAGTATGAGAAGTTTATCTCTCATGCCGGATTAGATATCCTGACCTCTTTTTTACAATCAAAGTCTTATGACAATGAGCTTATTTCTACGATATTCTGTGGAACATTTGGGTTTCCTCAAACACGAGACTTTGGAAGTAATCTAAGAGACATCGTCAACAATTTAGCTCCTAAAGGAACCAAGCTTCGCATTTCAATGCCGGAATTCTTGTTTCTTCTTGCAAATTTATTCAAAGCATCTGCTATCAAAACAATTGAAACCCTTTCAAGAGATTTATCTGCATCTACATCCATGCAATCACTCAATTTCTTAGCCTTTGCCAATTCATTCATTTATATGATAGTTACAACATACGGGAAACCGTCATCTTTGGAATCTTTCTTTCTAAATGATAAAAAATGGCTGGCGATGCTGTTGAACATACTTTTGCTTTTTGAGCTGTCTACCGAATTCAAAGCAATACCAGAAATGGATGAGATAAGAATCTCTATTGAGAAGCTGCTGAGTGAAATATTTATTAAGAAAATTTTTGACAAAAAGGCGACTGCCTTTTCTTCTTTCATGGGTTCTGTTACTGCTGATTCTAGAACATTTACTATTGTCCATGCTTTTATTTTTCCGCACGTTCTTGAACACTTGGAGGAATTTTGCATCTATTTACAAGAATTAACCACCAAACCATCATCTACTTTGACCAATGTGTTTAGGTTTTACGAGAGCTGCTTAAATGAAGAAAGGTTTAGCAAATGGACAGGACCTCAAGCTATAACCTTTATTGAAAGTAGTTCAAACTATCTTGAAATCTTCAGACTGCATTGCGATGATAAAGGGAGGTGGAAAAATGATCTACAAAACATCGGTGATTCTTTGTGCTCTCTGCTGATCAGAGAACTTCTACAGGCTACAGTTTCTTTGATGGAATCTAATAACCAAGACTCCCAGTCAAACATAAAAAGAATTGCAACAAACTTCATTTTTCACCAAGAGTTATATCTACTCAAGACCATGCTGGATAATGAAAAACTGGCAACATTCTGTGTTATCCTTTTCAAGAATATTTTCATCAACGACCCTGAAATAAGCAATCTCTGTATCAACTGTTTGAAAACTTGCTTTTTGGTTAGGCAACCAGACTTCGAACATATCGCTGAGCTAATTGCCGATGATGCAGGCGTCGTCATTCATTTTTTCACTGGCATGCTTAGTATCACTGACGACGAACTGAGATCTGAAGCTTCTGTTCCATCTGTACGGACGGCATTTTTGAAGAATTTCACCCTTAAAATGAATATTTTGAAACATCTAAACAATTCGACTCCAGATAGCACGTCCACTCTACTTAAATTGGTTGATAAAAGTGTCCTTCAAAAGCGGTCTGCTGTTGAATCTTTCAAATCAGAATGCAGTTACTGGACAAAAATTATAGTTTCGTCAGAATTGGCTAAGTATCATCGACATAATCAAGATCATAGAGATGATGTTCTTTACTACATTAACATGTACAATAAGTTAAAGATAAGAACGTCTGTTTCCTTAAAAGTTGGTAACATAAAGCCTGTAATGATGCTGGATTTGTCAGAAGGGATGGATAGAATGAGAAAACGTATCTTACCTGACTATAATTCATTGGCAAAGAAGCTGAACACAGATTATGCCAAAACATCGGGTGATGACAAGACAGAATTAGTTAAAGAAGATACGCCTGATATCAAAAACTTTGATGATACTGATAGTATTTCAAGTCAAGATGGGGAAACTTTTGAATTTGTTGAAGAACCTGGTGATATTGAAGCGCAACAGGAGGATAAGAACCGAAAAGTATTACGAAGTTTAAATCCAGGAGACAAAGTGAACGCAATATGGAATGTTTGCCAGGTCCATGGTCTAGAAGCGACAGAATCGGTAATGATCCTTGGTGCCTCTCATATATATCTCATTGAAAACTATTACCACTCTCCCAAGGGAGAGATTATTGATATCGAAGATGCTGACCTAGAAGATAGAGACCCATACATGCAACTTTTAACAGGTCAAAAACGTCCTGATAATTTTGAGAAGGACCTCAAGTCACATTCAACTACCAACTGGAAACTCAACATATTAGCTTCGGTGTCTAAGAGACAATTCCTATTCCGAGATGTTGGTTTGGAATTATTTTTTGCCGATGGGAGTAGCTTTCTGATAACATGTATTTCCCCTTCGGTGAGGGACTACATCCACTTCAAGCTAAAAGGTTACACAACTCAATTGCTCGATCAAGACTTGAGTCAAGCTTTTAGTTTAGCAGCTACAAGCACTGCCCACTTAGATAATAACTCGTTTACCTTCAAGCTTACAAGTGCTTTTAGTGGTACCAATCTGAACAATTTAACAATTACCAAGAAGTGGCGAAGGGGAGAGATTTCTAATTTTTATTATCTCATGATAGTTAACACGTTAGCGGGCAGGACATATAAAGACCTGACTCAGTATCCTGTATTCCCGTGGGTGTTGTCCGATTATACGAGCGATACACTAGACTTGGATGATCCCAAGGTTTATCGAGACCTAACAAAGCCTATGGGTGCTCAGACTGAAAAGCGATTGAACTTGTTCAAAGAAAGATATGAGGCTCTGCAAAGTTTGGAAGATTCAAATGCCCCACCCTTTCATTACGGTACTCACTATTCCTCTTCAATGATAGTAACATCTTTTTTGATTCGGCTAGAACCTTTTGTTCAATCCTATTTACTACTTCAAGGTGGAAAGTTTGATCATGCCGATCGGATGTTTTATTCCATCAATAAAGCTTGGAATTCTTCTTCAGCGGATAATACTTCGGATGTGAGAGAGCTAATTCCTGAGTTTTTCTACTTGCCTGAATTTTTAATGAACTCAAACAAATTTGATCTTGGAACTTTGCAAAGTGGGAGTAAGGTCGATAACGTTGAATTACCTCCTTGGGCCAAAGGAGATCCAAAACTATTCATCGAAAAAAATAGAGAAGCATTAGAAAGTCCATACGTATCTGCGCACTTGCATGAATGGATTGATCTTGTGTTTGGTTTCAAGCAAAGAGGAAAGCCCGCAGTCGAAGCTTTTAACGTTTTCCATCATCTCAGTTACTCTGGAGCGGTAGATCTAGATAAAATTGAAGAAGAGGTTGAGAAGAAGGCTATGACCGGTATAATCCATAACTTTGGCCAAACGCCACTACAAGTATTTACAAAACCTCATCCACCAAGAGACTTACGTGAAAACATTCACATTAGCAGAGCCGACTTGGAAGCATTGGACAATGGTTTGGTTAGCCAGTTAAAGCGAATAAAGCCCATCAAATGCATTGTAAAGACGAATCTCCAAAATAGTAGGAAGTTCATAGGATACCCTACTTCAGTCTGCAGCGATAGATTGCATTATGTTATGCCACTTCCACGAAATGGATCTCTATTGATCAATGAAGAGATTGTTGAGGGGTTACAGAACGACTCAATAACCTGCTTAGTGATGGTTGGTGACTCCAGTATCGCAGTTGGAGATGTGAGTGGTGTGATACATATTTGGAAGATTGTTTCAACTGATTTTTCGAAAACTCTAGAACCATTAGAGCTGAAAGAAGTTCTTAGAGGCCATGAAAGCGCAATAAAAGATCTTAAAGTCTCCCAGATTTTTAACACTCTTATAAGCCTAGACGAGGAGGGGAATTGTTTTATGTGGGACTTGCTCAAGTTTGAATATATGAGATCAATATGTGAGGAGCTTCCCGTATCCCTAATTGATATTGATAACCATGCCGGCTTTGTGGGTTGTTTGTCGGGAAATGAGCTGCTACTATACACAATCAATGGTGAGTCAATTTCAAGTAGCCTCATAGGAAGCGGAAACGTTGGAAGTATATCCTTTGCTCGCAGGAATGACGATCTATTCAACTTAGAGGGGCAAATCAACCACGAGTACTGGATTCCTGGTTGCGTACTTGCCGTTGGATTCGTTTCTGAGGCCAAATTATACGGACTATTCCATACAGAGAATAGATATGACATAAGGCTATTGAAAACCATTAGCATGGATGAAGCAAATAAAATATGCTGTATTCGGTTTGGACTTTCAAGTGAGTATAAAGAGAATACTAGACTTCATACTAAGCCCAAACTGCTATGTGGTGATGACGAAGGCCGACTTTTTGTTGTCGAACAAATCTAAATTTTGGTTACTTCCTTTTTCGAATCGGCTTTTGGGAGCTTCCCCTTGCAGTAGTCGTTGACTCATTGCTGTTGGAACTAATACTCCTGTTTGCATCTTCTGGTGATTCCGGTTTTGGTTGGACAGTCTCCTCCAAGATTCGCTTGGTAAAGCCAGGATCAAAGTAATTCATCACATGAGGGAACAACCCTATTGCGGCTGTAACCAAGACTCCTAGGGCCATCAGCGGGTTCTGCTGAGCCCATATAATCCAACTATTATTAGCTAGTATACCACCACTGGATATTTCAATGTATTTTCTGGCAACCACGTTTTCAAAGGGGACGAATAGGGGCAACTCGACCAACGAGCCTGACTCAGTCCAATTCTGATTCGTAACGTATTTGTGGGCAGTGATGTTCTCATTTGTAACTTCAACGCGATACCGATCATTTTTTAGAGCGTAATCTTGCAATTGCAGACTAAGTTTGTAGGTTCCGGTCGGAGGATCTGAAATGGAAAATGACCCGTCATGGAGAATTCTGGTTGTGATAGTTACGTTCGGGCTATAGAGCTCAACTTTTGTTCTAGAAGAATCGACATCATCTATTTCAATTCTCCCGCTAAGTTGATGGGCAAAAGCTGCTGGTAAAAGCAACCACAAAAACAACATTGGGGAACGGAAATCTATATGAGTAAAATGGGATAGTTTAAGTACTATTGAAACCGTTGGTGGGTTCCACTATATTACGTAATCAAAAGGGAAACAGTACAGACGAAAATTCGACGAAGGAAACAGTCGATGATGTACAGAAATATTTGCTTGGTCGTTCAACACTGGGGTAATTCGTTTTGCTGGATTGAAACAACAGGCCCAGTACTATCTCATTTTTCATAAACTAATACGCCTTACAGAGAGACCTGCTTCATATAAACCAGTCCCGACACCCCAACACCACAAAGATCTTTATATAAGACCAGCATCGTTCCAATTTTTTTCCTCTCTTTGTTGTATTCAGGTTACGTATTATTGTAGGGTGTTGATGACGTTTTTAGATCGCCACTCTCTACAACTTAACCGAGAAAAAATAGGCCTCCTAGCTGGAGCTTTCATCTAGGTACTGAAGATTTGACGCTATGAATCACTGCTACCATTGGTGAAGGATTTCCTTACCAGGACGCATACATTAATGTAATATTAAGGTGCTATGTAACGTAGATTAAAATCCTCCAGAGTTTGTGTATGCCATTGGTTTTATGTCGGGATGAGGAACCTCTTTGAAAGTCTTGAAATCTATTCTGTACTCTTTCTTTTCATCTGATGTCAAGTTGACGACTGCACCTAGATTACCTTGAGTGTCACAGTAGTTAGGAGCACTAAACACGGTAATTAATTTACCGTCATGTTCTTCCTCATAACCACCCATTCTGACTTCATGTGATCTGATGATAGCTTTCAGATTGTTGCTCCTACAGAATCTGTAAGTGATGTCAGGTCCAAATTGAATTCCAACACCTCTTTTAGATGGCGAACGTCCAGGCATAACCTGAGGGTCTGTCCATAGTAGTTCCATTTCCACTCCTTCATTTGGTGGCTGTCTATTAGGGACCCTTTTAATGTTTCTTATGTCCTGAAGGGTCTTCTTGTCATCGCTGAATAGTCCTCCATGCATTACCAGATACTCTTGACCTATCAAAGTAGCATAAGGCAAGGAGTTGAAGGCTTCAGAAAAACAGGTGAAAAGGCGTTCACCGTACTTATATTTACACTCGTCTTCAAATCCATAGACTTTGTTCATACTGTTGGTTTCATGGTTACCTCGGTTCAAGTAGAAAAACTTGGGGTATAAAAGTTTGAGTGTGAAAAGAAGGAATGCGACTTCACAAGACCAACTTCCTCTGTCGACAAAATCTCCATTGAATAGATAAACATGATTAGGACCGACATTACCGAAGGACTCGAATATGTTCAAAACATCGTAAAACTGACCATGGGTATCTCCACATATTGTGATTGTCTTCACAGTGTCTGGTAGTGCTTCTTCTTGGCTATTATTTCTGTCAAATCCAAACTCTACCAAAGAATGTTCATTCTTGAAAACTTCATTAGCGGCAGCTACTATTGCAAATGCGTGTTTCTTTGGAAGCTTTTTACCATTCTTGAATCTTTGAATCATTTGCTTGAGATATTCTTGGGTAATATTAACGGACAAGTTTCTGTCTTGTCCCTTGCCTGTAACTTCGATCTCCAAAGGAGCTCCATCATAATCATTTTCCAACTGTATTGCGTTGAAATCCAATTCTTGAATGACTGACTCTTTCTCGTCTACAGCAATAGCCTTTTCAAAAGCTATTCTCTTGATAATCTGATCAATCTCTGCAGCCAACTTTTTCGAGTTAGGATCATTTGGCACCTTACTGAGCACCATCTTCACGTCAAGTTTGGCCTTCCTGTAGTCCAGAATAGCAAACGTCGCCACTGCTCTTCGATAGTAAGCTTTAAGATAAGATGGATCCAGTTCTATGGCACTTGTAGCATCAGCAATAGCCAAACCATAATTTTCCAACTTGATTTGGGCCTGGGCTCGATTGGAATAATAGATTGGATTTGGCTTCAGACTGATGGCTTCGGTATAAAACTCGACGGCCTTTTCGAAATGGTTTTGCTTGAGCTCTTGGTTTCCCTTATCTTTCAAGGCATCTGCTTTGCTTTTCAAGTCAGTCATTGCGTTTTTTGAATTTGCAACAGTAGAATACAGCACGGAATGGAGATGAAAAAGGGAAAAGAAAAGAGAGAATCTGGAGAAACCAAAAAAAAGCTTCGAGAAGTTTTCTTGGGGACAGATATCACTGTATTGTCTCAACGCAGATTCTGGCGCGTGAGAGTACTTTTGCGCGAATACTATCTGATGGAGATGGGAGTGTGCGAAAACGATTTGCTTCGATAATTCTTCACTTGAAGTATAAGCTGCTGGGTTGTTGATATGAACTTGGTAGATTTGGATAATCCAGCCGATGGATTATCTGAGCAGCCGAGAGAGAGGACTGAAAGTGTGATCTCGACGAAATCGCGAGTTTCAGTGACTGATCTGATCAATCCAACTAAGAGTTCAGAGCTTCCTGCACTGAAATCAAGGAATAGCGTTCTTGATCTCTGCAACCCAAAAGACGTGGACATAAGCAGTAGCTCCACTCCAGATTTATCTAGAAGAGTTTCTGAAACGTCAAACGGAGAGATCACAGTAGCAAAACCCAAAGTAACGGAAGCAATCCAGAATGCCAACTCCGATACTTCGAACTACACAAAAAAATCGAAACCAAGAAGATATAAAGTCAAACCGGTCTGGGCCAGAGACTTTGTCCCCAAAGTCAATTTAAAAGTTCAAAACGAAAGGCGGACTCAAGATAACCATTCCAAGGCTTTCTCCAATTTGGTTAATAATGGTCCTACCACCTCAAGTTCCCGGTTTTCAACTTTCACTGGTGTGATACCTTATGACGATTTAACGAGATCAGTAACTACCTGGTTATATGCTAATTTGAATAGTCTTTCTGAAAAGCATCCCAATCTTGAGGATATCTTGGAGTTGGAAATCAAGGTGGGAGAGGTTGTCAGCAAGGCAACAGATAAAAGAATACAATTACCAGTAATCACAGAGACAACATTGAACAATAATTTTTTCTTGCAAGAGTGCTACTTTAATATTAATTTGGAACCAGTTGATCATCAAAGTGTGGAGGACTTTTTCAAACAACTCCTCAAGGAGAGCAAAGTAACAGCCTTACGAACCGATACTATTGATCGGTTCTTTTCGCATACAGGAGCTAGAGGCAAAAAGACTCGTTTAAGAGTAACACAGGACACAACGACAAAACGCGGTGATATCGTTATTGAAAAGGACAAGAAATCAAGCTTAGTGATACATCTTCCGAAATGCAGATACGATCTGAAACTGACCATCGCACTGGAACTGCCACAGAATATACCGAAAGACGAGTTGATACCTGAAGGATCATTTTCTAGGAGGAAACACAGGACCAGCTATATTCATAAACCCTCCGCAACTCAAGTTGATTTGACCAAAGTCTATGAGGGAACCTCGAAACAAGAGAATTTTGAAATGGAGCTTGAAATTGATTCTAAACAATTATTAGACGCTTTTAAAGGTATTGGAGGAAATAATGATTATGAATCATTAATAGGAACATTTCTTGATAATGCGAAGATTTTGATGAGAGAGTTGTCCAAAAAGTAAATTGGAATCCTGGGGTTGATTGATATAGCGAAAAAGTAATTTAATGATTTTCTCTTCTTTACTCTCTTGGACATCGTCTGAAAAATGATCTTTTTATGGTGGCTGCTGGGAGTTATCCATCTTGTGAACGCTAATACTGAGACGTTATTGGTATATGCTGATCCTGCGTATGAAGTATATGATTATGGGGATCTGAATTCTCATGAAAGGACGACAATTCCATGTTCCCTAAACTTGAGCCAAGTTTATGGAGGTGACGTCTACTTGCACCGTCCTGGAAACCCTTGTCCAATTGAGTTGCATAATTCTTGGACTCTTCCGCCAATCAAGACGATACATCGGTTAAACGTTGAAAAGGGGTCAACTTATTTTGTTTCTCTTTGCTGGAGTGCAATTTTTCCTGTTGATTTTAGTCTTAGCTATGTGGTGGAAAAGAGCGAGGCATCCAACGATAATGACATACGACAAAACTTCACAGTGGACACCCCAATTGAAGAGTTGCAAGGAGCGATTCCTGGGATATATCTCATTGTTGAGGCCAAACCTAACTTCTTTGCCCTGAGAAACTCTAACTTTAAACAATATCTCGATGAGATACAGTATCAAATCAACGTGGAGCAATGTATTCTTGTGCCTGGATTGACCGAAAGAATACTCAAACTAGCGGGTAAGATTATGCTAGTTGCAGTGATAGCATTGTTTATAGCGACCAAGATGAGTCTATGGTTAAAGCAGCTGGCCTTAACTCCAGCGAAGATCAAATTGCGTTAAATGTGCCTTCCCAATGCAAATCCAAAAGTGAAACTGAAACTCACAATGATGACTCCTGCACAACTCAAATGAAAGGCCATATCCGACGAGCTAGGCTGTTCAGGGTCCTTCCTGAACGGATAAGGGGGGAATTGAACCATGTCTTCTTGTTCACTGTCTGTTAATGGGTTAGACAAGGAGCCTTCAGTTGTTGGAATTGGACTATGTTCCCCGCTGTCAAGAATATCAGCAGTTGCAACGGATGACAGGTCCACCCAAGAGTGACCTAGCAGATGCTGTGGATGGTGGTAGGCATACTGCAATTTGTCAGTAAACGTCATACTAGGTGTAGGAAGAATACAAGTGAAAACAATGCAAGGAAAAAAATATTTACAATACAAGAGAAGTCGGTGCTTATCACTCTGTTCACATTAAAAAGGCTTGCTAATCTACAATGATATCTTATAAAGCCATGAGCGCAGCACCGCCGACGAGTCCAACTAGTCCCCATTGAGCAGAGGCAACTTGACCACCATTCAAATAAAGTGTGGTTGTTGTAGGGTCAGGAGTGTTATCGAATCTACCCCAAGTACGAGTGGTGGTAGTTTCGGAAGTTGTGCTAGGCGTGGTCTTATCAAACCTTCCCCAAACATGAGTGCCGCTAGAAGTAGTCGTCACGCTGGGTGTAGTCTTATCGAACCTACCCCACGTTGTTGTTGTGGAGAGAGTTCGTGTGGTGGTCGTCGGTGTGGTTTTATCAAATCGACCCCATTGATGCGTCCCCGAGGAAGTTGTTGTTGAAGAAGGCGTAGTCTTGTCGAATCTACCCCAGGTACTGGTGCTAGTAGAGCCAGAACTTCCCACAGTATTGTAGTAGTAAGAGTAAGGTGTAGTCTTGTCAAATCTTCCCCAGGGTGTAAAGATGGACACCGACATGTCGGTTATGGTAATTGTGACTACATGGGCATCGGTGGCTGTTGAATCGGCGGTCGGAGTGACGGTGTTGATTGCAAACAAGCTCACCAAGAAACTGGCAAATTGCATCTTGTGTTGTTTGATGTTTTAAGTCAGAATTCGGTGGAAACTTAAGGGTCCGCATAATAAATAATACAGAAAAAAAAAGAAAGCAACCAGAAAGGGAAATAAAGTTCAAAAAATTCTAAGTGTTAACAGGAATATATTAATGAGTCTATGGTATCTCTCTACAAGACCATCAGTAAACCGAGGCCAGCAGCACCAACTAAACCGAACTGGGCACCAACCGAGGCAGCCAAACCTTCATAACTGGAAGTGGTAGTGTTGGAGTGGTTAGAGCTGTTCGAACCGTTAATAACAACTTCTCTGTGAACAACACCGTCGTACGAGAATATGGTGGTAGTGGTAGGATCTGGAGTTTTGTTAAATCTTCCCCATCTGTGAGTACCTGAAGAAGTGGAAGTTGTAGAAGGAGAAGTCTTGTCGAATCTTCCCCATCTGTGAGTCTCAGTGGAAGCGGTGGTCACAGTTGTGGTGACAACGTGAGCATCGGTAGCCTCGTCCTGAGCAACAATGGACACAGCATTTAGGGCAACAAAGCCAGCAAACGCAGTGGAAAACTTCATTCTTGATGTTGTAGTAGAAGGAAGGAAATTAAAGTTGATGGTATTTTTTTTGTAGCGGCCAGTTTGCCTTGAAATTCTGCCCGGAAGAAACGAGACACGAGCATCCAATCCGGCTCGCTTCGGAGACTTAAATGGCGCGGATTTGCCTTGGGTGGCACAGTTATTGGTTGCGGAAATGGGAAGGTCGTGTCCTCAAGTGCGTTATTTTGGAACTGCTTTCTCGATTGGGTTTGTTTTGTTCCCAATTAGGTTAGAATTAGGCAATCCATGTGCGAAATGCCGAGGTGGTAAAGAGGTCGATGGCGGTTGTCTCGTTAAGTAAGTTAGTTGGATGATATATATATATTACATATTACGTAAGAATGGGATGGCAGGTATGGGGATCAATTTGAGAGGAGGAGCGTTTGGTCACTTAGACTAGTTAAAGTTAAAGCTTTGCTGTTGCGATGGATCAGCGGAATTTACTCCAAATGTAAAAGCGTCACCAGAGGCTTCTGGCTGTAACCCAGTATCCTCCAAGTCACCATCATCCTCACCAAAATACTGCTCGATCATCTGGTATGCCTTCTTATAGATCTTCTCATTCTCGTTATTTTGACAGTCAAAGATTTTCTCCATGCCACCAGCTTCTTCAATATACATAGCATTCTCGTTGTAGGGAGCTCCACGAGCTTCCTTATCCAACTCTCCCATCTTCAAAATGTTCTCCAGGGCATCAAGTGTGACTTCGATAATTTTGTTGTCTGCTACAGCGAGCAGATCACACAATGGTTTGATACACCCCTGGCTAACAAGGTATCGGATCTGATCAGGGCGAACAAGCCCTCCGGAAGATGCATTAGAAATAGCCCAGCATGCTTCCTTTTTTGTTTTGTAATCGGCAGTGACCAAGAGACGAATAATCTGTGGGATCAAGTTGCAATCAATGACTGCTTGGATCTGATCTGGGTTTCCTGCAGTAATGTTGGAAATAGTCCAGCATGCTTCCTTCTTTATAGTCTCCTTTGGAGAGTCTAGTAGTGGTAACAGTGCAGGCAATACACCAGCGTTGATCACTACTTGGGTTTGTAGGTCGTTACCAGTGACGATGTTACCAACAGCACGAAGCGCTGGAGTTTGTACATCTGTAGATTCATGGCCTAACAACTCAACCAATCTTCTAGGAATACGAGCGTCAACAACTGCCTGGATGGCATCTGAAGACCCATCCGATAGATATGAAATGGCCCAACAAGCGTCAATCAAGGTTTCAATATCAGTGGAATAGATCAACTTGGCCAGTGTAGGAAGTGCTGCAGAAACAACGTTCCAGTCAGGTTGTGGTTTCTTACCACGACATAAATTGGACAATGTCCAAGTCGCCGTGCGAATCAAAGAAATCTTTGAGGAATTGAATAGCTCGAGTACAGGACCCATGACGTTACAGCTCAGCACGTAATCTCTGAAGGCAGATGAATCACCAGAAACATTACCCAAAGCCCAAATGGCTTGCTCACGTACTTCAATGGAAGGAGATTTGAGCAGTTGAACAAACAATGGAACTGCGCCAGCCTCAATGACAACCTTAGTTTGGTCGGAGGAACCCGAAGCAATGTTAGTCAAAGCCCATGCAGCCTCCAATTGTAGAATTTCCTGTTGATCTTTCATGAATTCAACTAGTCTTGGGACTACTCCACTCTGGATCACAAGTTCGATGGGAGGATTATACTCGCGCGATAAAATCTGTCGAAACTTCATGGTTGCCTCCACCTGACTCTCCATGTCG